>NW_022605574.1:332506-351751 GCF_008692095.1 Etheostoma spectabile
ATATATATATATATATATTACTAGTAATAGTTCCCTGAAACATGGGAACGGAACAGGCCGTGCAGCTGCTGAATCTGTTTTCATTTCAGATCAACAAAGGTCAGTTTAAAAGATTTTGGTCAGATTTTTAGAGACTCTAGTCACGCTCATCCCGCTCCTCGTTTCCTGTTTAGCGCTCCACCAATCAGATTGGTCACTTGAGTTCGACTGCCGGCAGTGCCCGCCTTCCGACTGAGCATGTCAGGTCGGCCAACATGAAGGCCGCCGGGCCCTCGGGACCACTCCGGACGGACGACGGCACAGAACACAGCCAACAGACTCGAGTCACCGACCTCGGCAGACTGTCCGACGGAGGTTATCGGGTTGGTGTGCCACGGCCCCTAGGCAGTGTGCGGAAGTTTCTTTGCAACTCCCCACAGATGACATGTCGTTGACCATCACGTACTGTACAGTCACACCGGTCTAGGGTCAACAGGCTCCGACATTAGGCTGAGGCCCTGAGGGGTCTTTATCACGAGCACCGCTCTGTAGGGTAACGCCTTAGTTGGGCCGACGTCTCGGCATCATTCTCAACACGTCTGCATGTTGAAACCATTAAGAAATAGACAAATCACTCAATTAAAATGGATCCGGGAGGATTTGTGTTTTGTGTCACGTTTAAATCATGGTGACTTCCTCAGGACTCTTATCTCGGTTAATTCCATTAGAACGTGGACGAGGAGGAAGAGAACTCCATCTAAGAATTACTCTGTGTAGGCTAATTCACCTGTCTGGGGCCTAAATGAATGGAGGTAATTTGGCTCAATTGAGAGTAAAGAAGGGGAAAGAGAGAGAGAGAAGGATGGAGAGAGAGGAAGGATGAGCGAAAGAGTGGAAGGATGAGAGACACAGAAAGATGTGGAGAGTGGTGGAAGGATGAGAGACCTAGAAAGATGGGGAGAGTGGTGGAAGGAGGAGAGAGAGAAAGATGGGGAGAGTGGTGGAAGGAGGAGAGAGAGAAAGATGGGGAGAGTGGTGGAAGGAGGAGAGAGAGAAAGATGGGGAGAGGGTGGAAGGAGGAGAGAGAGAAAGATGGGGAGAGTGGTGGAAGGAGGAGAGAGAGAAAGATGGGGAGAGTGGTGGAAGGAGGAGAGAGAGAAAGATGGGGAGAGTGGTGGAAGGAGGAGAGAAAGATGGAGGGAGAGAGAAAGATAGAGAAAGAAAAAGATGGAGAGAGTGGAAGGAGGAGAGGGACAGAGGAAGGCGGGGCTGCAGAGTCTCTTTCAACCAATAGACAATATCGGAGAGTATGGAGGAAATAAAGAAGGTAATGATTTCAAATGGTTTTTGCTTTAAATCCCCCCCCCCCAAAAAAGTGCATAGTAGCAATCAATGAGCATTTGTATGTTGGAGAGAATAGGAGGGAAGGACTCTAACATAACACTAAACATGAAGTCTTTATATTCTCTACTAGAAATTCCCCTAGTCAAACACTTTTCATCTGTTTAAATGTACTTTAAAAGAGAGATATGTGTATTTTTTGACCACGACTCAACTCTAAACAGAAACTTCATATTCTCTCAAACAAATGTATCTATAGTTCACATTCGTACAACCTATTACTAATTTTGAGGACACACAGCGAGGTGTAGACCAGTTGTGTTAAGTAGCATGGCTCTTTACAAAAGTACACACCCCACATATTAAATGAGGGATGTTTTGTGGTCAACCAGGACTGACTTTAGAGTTACTAAATATTTCAATTGGTCTCTAAAATGTCAGAAAATGCTAAAAAATGTGGATCAGTGTTTTACAAAGCCCAAGATGACGGACGTCCTTAAATGTCTTGTATATATTGTACATATTATAAATATTCTAAATATTCAGTTTACTGTCACAGAGGAATGAAGACATTTGAAAATATTAACATATATTTAAGAAGCTGGAGTAGGAGAGCTTTTATTTCAATAAAATAACTCAAACGGATTAACTGCTTATCAAAATGGTTGGCGATCAATTTAATAATTGACATCGAATCAATTATTTCTTGCTGTCGAGCTTTGCATTTCATACATACATGTTCAATATTCCTCTTTATTTTATATTAACATATTTACATTGACACCAACTGATCCTATCAGTTTCCCCTCTCTATTTACGGTTTATTACACTCATATTCATCTTTCTCCCGGCTGAATTCTACTAATATTTTTCCACTCCGACCAGCTAATTTCCCCGAGGGCGGCCACTGAGGCTTTGATATCAAGGTGCGGTCACGCTGTCCCCCCGTACCTCTGGCCGATGTAGCCGGCGGTGCACTGACACTGGCCGCTGATGTGGTCACACAGGCCTCCGTTACGACACGTGCACTCCTGAGAGCAATTAATGCCGAATGATCCGAAGGAGCACGGCTGTGCGCACACCGGACCCTGAGGAGGAAGACGACATGGCCGCCGTGTTAACATGTGAATACAAAGTGTTTGAAGGTATTACTGTGGAAAAGGACAGACTCAAGTTAATACCACACGCTTTATGAATGAAGTTTGTCACAGTGGATGACAGAAGTGATGTCTGTATGTGTCTGGAAGAAAGGATGTTCTCATCAAAATGTTCTGCTATCTGATATCCTTAAATTGACTTTATGCAGTGAATTAAAAAAAAAAAAGTGAGGGCATTTTAGGCCTTTGATTAGACAGGACAGCTTGAGACGTGGGGGGGGGGGGGGGGGGGGGGGGGGGGGGGGAATGACTGCTGCGGTGAGGACTGAGTCTTTGTAGATGGGGCGCACCCTCACAAAAGTGAATTTCAAAATAAAATCACCAGAAGTGTTTTCCTTACTGGCTCGTTTGGAGCAGTTGCTCCGAGACCGGAAGCGTCTATCCCTGAAGATGGTTTTGAACATTGAAAATCAACACTTTTGTTGAGGCTTTTAATCAATGTTTTTAAGTTTTTGTCCCTTTTTTCAACACTTCTGGCGCTTTTTTTTATGTTTGTCACTTGTTCTGATGTTTAACACTACGTAACACTAACTTATTAACTTTAGTTTTACAGTTATTTTTGGAATTTGTCGTCAATAAACTTCATTTTTAGGAAATTTTACCTAATGTTTGAGTTAGAAAAGCAGAAATTAGGAATTATTGAGACTAAAATTAAAGGAATGGATGTTGATGATAATCACAGACTGGAATATGTCAACTTTTACTCAATACTATTTCAACAACAACTTTTTTTTGGAAACCACATTTTTTTCTCCAAATGCTATAAAATTTAATAAGACACCCCAAAATTAGTGTGAGTAGAGATTTGTACTTGCCAAATCATGTTATTTTGAGAAATTCCAATTGGGTAGTTAAAAAGAACATTAATATAGGAAAACAGGTCAATTTGACCCGAGGACAACGTGAGGGTTAAGGGTGTGGCATTGAGTAATGAAAGTCGCCCATCTTGTGGGCGGCACCAAGCGTGGATTTTAAAATCTCTGCACGCAATTGGATATAATACATTTTATTTATAATGCCCTTTACATTTCAAATTAAATCTCAAAGTGCTAAATAAAAACTAGGACCAATCACAAAAACACACAGGGTGAATCCAGAGCCCCATACGCTTAGCTGCCAGCGGAGCTAACTGGTAGATTAAAATGTCGTCATCTGAGCAGGTGCAGTGTACTTATGAGTTAATAAGAGCATCCCCTGATGATATTAAACGCAGGCATGGTGTGAATTGAACTTTGGGAAGAAAACATGGAAAACCTGGGATATGAAATGACACAAACATGGTGGTCTCAGATTTGGACTTAAAGATGTCTCTGATTGTTGAACTCAGACAGGCATGCACACTAGCTGATGACGTGGGGCGTGTGGAGCAGGTCGTACCACCCAGCCGGCGGGACAGGAGCACTCTCCGGTGACGTGATGGCATGTTCCTCCGTTCTGACAGGGACAGCGCTGTTCACACAGAGAGCCGTGTTTGCCTGGAGGACAAGGCTCCTCGCAGCTGCAGGGAAGGGACAGAAGAAGCAGGTGTTTACGTTGGGATGTGATGGGACAGTTCAGAGGGACGCACCTCATCACTGACAACATAGTCTCGCATTGACAGACCTTCTTTCCCAGCGCTGCGGAGGAGGGTCTGGCTAGTCCACACAGAATTATTATCATTTTATTTATTTATTTATCGGCATTTCTTTAAATCAATCCCAATCGTTGTGGGCGGTGCTAAGCCAGGAAGGAAGTTGTTTTTGTGGAACGTGTACATTCAAAAGTAGTTTTAGTCGTGCAACTGAAAACTCTGATTGGACAGATAGTCTAGCTAGCTGTCTGGATTTACCCTGCAGAGATCTGAGGACCAGGTAACCATAGTCCTCAGATTGGACAGATAGTCTAGCTAGCTGACTGGATTTACCCTGCAGAGATCTGAGGACCAGGTAACCATAGTCCTCCAAAATCCACCACAGGTTTGAACGCCAACACACAAAAAAGAGGTAGGTGACGGACATCCGGCCGAAATGAAAGACCTCTGGCGGAATTTCCGGTGGCACCTGAACAATCCTAGAAAGGGAACGTTGTGGATATAGACTACTGACGACATAACCTTGGGCTTGCTTAGTTTGTTCGTCAGTTGTGTCACACAACATTTTAAACGAACTAACCGATGGAGGCAGCGGTAGAGCAGCAACTCCCGTGTTCTGCGAGGTAAAATTACTTTTTGTCAAAGCAGTCTGGAGGCTTTGAAGAGCTCAGAGAAAACGGCTTCAGTTCCCTGTAGTAAAGGGCTGTCTGACAGCAAGGTAAAGTGGGGAAAATATTCCAAATATAGCGTACCCTTTAACTGATATATAAGTTTTTAGGTGTCTAAATGTGTTTAGCTGCTTCTCCAAACTGCGGACGTGCCGACCGCCGTCTACTGTAGCTAACACACCGACTATGGAGACGTAGCTCAGACAACCACACTGAAAAAACATCTGAAATGTCCCTTTAATGTTTCCAAATGAAGGGAAAGCAGAAGGTTAAAGTCTGAACTGTCAAGGTAAAGAAATATAATACTTCAATGGCAATTGTATTTCAAAGTCAACATGCAAAACATCCAAATATCTCCATTTACTAAAGTGTCATTGTAACTCACAATCCGCACAACAACTAATAGTGTTGGTCAATGTATAAACACGTTATTTTGCATCTACCATCATCATCTTCACTGCTCCATGTGCCAACTGTGTTCTGATACTGCAAATGTTTTCTACTTTTAATCATCTAGTTCTCTTCTCTTTTCACACAACCGACACGTAGAAAAGAATTCAGGCTTGTTCCCAATAAAGAAAGAACTGCTTTGGTGATGTTTGCTTAATGACTGGCTTGGTTTCATTTCCACTAAATGAATGTTGGTGTAAACTTGGATTTGATGCACTGTGTGAAAAAAAAAGATTGTTTTTTGTTTTGTCTGGAGTGTTTTTTGTTGCAGTATTTTGTTGATTTGTATGAGGAAAAATCTAATTATTCTTTGGTATATTTCTTATATATAAATAAATAAATCACAATTTGTAGAATGTATGTTATAAATGTTATAAATTGTTATACATTGTGCCTAAAAAGCATCAAGCAGTAACTAAAATTACTTGTTGCCTCATTTAAGTTCATCTTCATTATTTTAATTCAAAAAATCTCTGCGTCTGAAACAAAGCAAACGCCCTTCAACACATGCGGAGAATTCAGAAAGACATAAATGCATCCCATCCAGCAGCATATAGCGTGGTTTATGCTTTTGTGTTAAATCTATACTATGGCTACCTATGACGACACGCAGTGACACGGGCCCTATGCCCACGCCGGACCCTACGCCGGACCCTACGCCGGACCCTACGCCGGACCCTACGCCGGACCCTACGCCGGACCCTACGCCGGACCCTAAGCCGGACCCTACGCCGTAGCTTGACATACAGTACACCTCTCAAAAACGGTTACTACATGTTGCCGCTTGTCTCTCAGCTGTGGCTTGGTAGCGTTTCATTCCCCCCGACTCATTTCCTGCTTCTCCTTCTCCATGAACAACATGAGACCAAGGACAGGGTTAACTTCTCCTGCTACAGGTTTCCCGCCGTGGTCAGAAAGCTCAGAGAAGACACTGTGTTTCTCTCGCAATGACTCTGGAGTCCGTAGTCGCTTCGAAGCTAATCCCTGTCCCTCTCTCACTCGCTCTACCGCACACTCCCCACCACACACACGTCGTCCCTGCTAATCTCTTAAATAGACACCAACGCACAGGTATAAACTTCAGGCCCCTTACATAGGCTACGGAAAAAGCTCTACAGGGAGCCTCCACAGAAACATTAATCAAGCTTCATGCTGCGTTCTCGTGTGTGGTGGAATTCCCAGAAACACCATGTTGTGGTAAGACGAGAGGAGGGGAAACTTAGGTAACACTGGGTCATAGATCAGCAGATGAGACTATCTATTCGGCCGTACTCCATCACTTAAACCTGTCCTGTGTTCAAGTATAAATTCACGTGTGTCTCCAGAGATGGAGGGAGTCAAAGCTGCGTGATGAGGAAATGATGTGTTTCAGGAGCGTCTCCTTTGAAGTTCGGCGGAAACAATCCTTAACTTATTCCACAGGGAGAGATAGACTGAACTTTTTAAATTTGGGTGAGCATCTGTGTTTGCCCGGCCATTAATAGCTTTACATGACCCAAACTTAACACCTGTTTAGCATGAGATAAATGCCTCTTGGAGATGCTGAGTGCCCCAGAGTTGGGATGGCACACATTGTGGTTTAACTGTACTGCTTGATCCTTAGAGCCCTATCTTGCACCCAGCGCAATTGACTTTGTACACCAACGCATGCATCATTCCTATTTTTCACCTGATGCACAGCGGACTTTTCCCTCCACAGACTCACGTCGGTAAATTAGGGAATGAACTTTCGCTCCCGGGGGCGGTTAAGCAAAAAGAGGAGGCGTGTTCCAACGCAAACACTTCCTGGTGCTATATAAAAAAACCTAATCTAAAGTCAGTAAGTAAATCATACATAAATATAAGGAAAAATATGACCTTGTTTTACACATTTCCATGAATCGTGGATGCGTTGATGACATAAATGTGGAACTATTAGAGGACTTAAGGCGACGTGTCGAACTGCATGTGCCGATGCCACTTAACCCGACTGCCACAGCAGCAACACGGGTGAGGAGAGACAGAAGATCGTCTATAGTGAGGACATCTCGGTCTAATGGTAAAGGTGCTCTAAGCAGTATCACACGTGTTTTAGGCTAGTTGTTGTCACATACAGCTCCTCACTATCTGCTAGGTGCCTGTCCCCTGAACACGCTGTAAAAAAACGCGGTCCCTCTACAGCCCAGGGTCTACGAACGGAAACAAAAATACACTACGTCCACCTGCACCCCAAAGCTACACAAACAGTGTTCCGTTGTTCCAGCCAATAACCAACAAGAAGGATTTGGGGGTTTTCAAAAAAGCACGCCTGCTTTTGAAGGGAATGTGAGATAATGCTCTGATTGGTTTATTGCACGTTACGCCCAAACCACACCAATGAGTAAAAACCAACCCATTTTAGATTTTAAGAGTCATTTATCCCGCCGGTATAATAGCAGCAGCGCCCGAGATCCGCCCACAAAGCCACTTGGATTTGATACTTACGTTTCAGATCGTTAAAATAGGGCCCTTAATATACGTGGTGTAATACTGGATGTTGGAATAATCAGAGTACAGTGTTCCCAACTAAACGGCCCCTCAAGTTGGAACAACTCACTTTAAATGTTGGTACACAACTTACCGGGTTAACATCATATTATAAATGTTGGACTGATGGTAAGAAACATTATATTAGGTAACGTACTGCCCCTCAATTTCTTGCTCACAAGCAATTTATAAGATGATATCAGGTTGTAAGTTGCTGTCCATGTGGAGTGACCTGGATTAGTTAGAAAGGTTTTTATCATAGACAGTAAAATGATTGGACACAGCGACGTCGTAGACTTCCACAGAGACCAGTGAAGTCTTTTAGAAGCTCATTCCCGGTGATGCTGAGCGTTACTGCGCAGCCTCAAACTGAGCTTGATGGCGTAGATGTGACGTGAGCAACCTGTCTGAAAGTTGTAAGTCTTCTGGTAGCTGTGCAAGAGAAATCTGTCCGTGGATAAAAGTTACTTCATATTAATTAATTTGCCAGATACAGAAGTATTTCCAATCCATCAAAACATGGCTGAAACTCTTCTCTTATTACAAGTCAGGTAATATTTGAGTGGTTTTAGGGGATGTAGTGGTGCAGCAACAAGCCTGGGACAAAACCTCTAATATGACGCTTCTAACTGGATATAAACAATGGAAAGAGCTATTAACTTTTTCTTTAAAGGCTCCAAGCAATAAAATACAACACATCTTTTTTCTTAGCGTCCATGTTGTCTCCACGTTACGACTTAAGGCTCAGACAGAAAAGCTACTCACAAGGCGTCGGTGTATCCGGGCGCACAGAGGCACTCGCCGGTCTGATGGTGGCAGGTGGCGCCGTTGAGGCACTGGCACTCCTGCAGGCAGTCCTTGCCGTAGAAATTGGGGTCGCAGGGCTCCTCGCAGCGCCAGCCCTGGAAGCCGTCGGTGCAGACGCAGGCCCCGGTTATGGGGTTACATTTGGCCCCGTTCTGGCACTGACAGCGGTTACTGCAGTGGGGGCCCCAGAAATCGCTCTCACAGCCTGGACAGAGAGCAAGGAACAGGGCATGAGTCAACAGGTGACATAAAACTGTGTGATCATCAATACCTGCACGAGTCAAGACGTCAGAGTGTGGAGGATTTATGGACATCTGGGAGATGAAGTAATCCACATGAGTGTTGATGTTTCACAGCGAGGTCAGAGGAGAAAAGAGTACAGGACCCGTATTTATCAAACTTCTAAGACTCCCACATAACAAAGCTCTCAAGATTAACTTGGGAATAAAAATGTTCTCAGTTCAAAGTGAGAAATGAGACATTCATCGTCTAATTGACTATTTACAGAGGAGGAATTTTCAGAATAATTCTTTCCACCAGTCTGAAAAAAAAGACATGTTAGCAAAATAGCCCAAAATATCAAAAGTGACCCCGGCATGAAGAAAAAAATGTTTTGCCTTTCATGTCTTGCCGAAAACTAATTTTGGTCTTTAAAGAAAAAGTCTTCTACTTAGAGTGATGCTGTTAAAAGATAAACAAGATACTAATAGCTGCAGACAAACAGATTAGACAAGACATCATCCGTCCAGTGTGCAGATATCCTTAAGCCCCGTCTCATCATGAACACTGGCAGAAATGAATCTGTTTTAAGCTGAGGCCCCTTGAACACAGATGTGGTAAATCTACACAACCCAACCCACCGTCAACCCAAAATATCAGCGAGAGGTGACCGCCTGAACAGTCCTGATCTACAGTTCCCATAAAGCAGCAAGCGTGACATCAGTAAACTCGATGTTTACCGACCCAGCTGGCCTGAGAGCTCTTCATATCCAGAGAAACTTTGGTGCAGGCAAGCCAAGTCAACTGGATTTATACAGTGATTTTAAAACTATGAACTCACACACGCCAAAGCACAACATTTTGACTTTATCTGATGCTTTGGAGAAGAATCACCCCGTCTTAGTGCAGCTGCAGCAGAAATCCTGTCACTGATGTCGGGTTGCTGGTGGAAAACACTGCACCAACGCACACTTTCATATTTTTGTCCTTTTTAAAGTAATCACAAAAATGGAAAATAAAACTTGATTCCTAATTCTACACAATACAATGCAATTGATTAATTACTGCATCTGGCTCATCCTGAGTACTAGGAGTAGTGACAGCTATACATACAGCAGGTTCAGTGTCTTGCTCAAGGACACTTTGACATGAGAGGAGCTTGGGATCGAACCGCCAATCTTGCTGTTGAGCGGCGACCACTTTGATTGATTGATAGCTGTATTTTAAACATGTAAATAAAAATAAAACACCAGAAAAATAGTAATAGGAAAACAAACACCAAAAATAAAACTCTATTGTTTCTGGTACTTAAAAACCTCTATTTACACATGCAAAAAGGAGTGGGCAGAAGTAAAACTTATATCCTCCTACCCCTTTATACCTTGTTAATTACTACAAAATAATAAGTCTACAAGGATAAATCTATAATCAATGAAAACAACAATAAAAATAACTTTACATTTGAGCCATAAGCCATTCCCTTGAGGCACGTTCTGCGGGGAAGGCCAGTCAGCATCACCCTGGTCCCCTCGACAGAAAGCCAAGGGGATTTTTCTATTGGATTTAGGTTTATTTGTTGGAAGTTATTAAAAACAATGCAGCTCCTGTTACTGTTAAAAAGACTGTTTTGGGTTTTTTGGGGCATTTTCAGCCTTCATTTTTGACAGGACAGCTGAAGATGTGAAATTGGAGAGAGAAGGGGAATGACATGCAGCAGAGACCCGCAGGTCGGAGTCAAACCCGGACCCTCTGCATCGAGGAGTAAACCTCGATATATGGTCGGCCGCTCTACCAACTGAGCTATCTGGCCGCCCCACAAAGATTTGATTCACTGCAGACATCTACATTTTTTTCTCACCCTAATGGTGGAATATGATTATCTACTCACGAGCACACGTGGGACTAGGGTGTGGCCTATGTAACATATCAGCACCTGGGTCTTACTAGAGCCTTTTTCACATATGAACTTCGGACTATGTCTGGCCAAGATATTGGCTGGAGTTTCCCTTTCACTTAACTAGCACACAACAGAAGATTGGGTACGTCCCAGGTTCTTATTTTCATTCACAATTCCTTCCCTTTCTCACGTCTTACTCTTTCCCACTGAGGAATCATGGGAGAGAAGCGAGGAAATCATGGGAAGGGAGGAGAAACGAGGAAATTTGTGGAGGAATAAGACGTCCTTTCCTCTGAAGAGACGCGTGAATTTGTCAGCTGTACGGGTGGAGTTAACCTCTACAGCTGCGAAGGCTTCTGGGAAGGCTGCTCTCGTGTATCCTCGCTCATAGCTCCTCAGAGATCCCTCCTCCATCCTCCATCCTGGTGGCAGGAATAAGAGCGTTGAGACAGCCTTCAGTAAGGAGGGCCAGAACGTCTTCCGGTTCAAGCAAGCAGTGAGAAAATAAGATTTTGGGAAGCAGCCATTGTCTGTATCTGACACACACACACACTTACTGGAAATTCTCAATTTGCTCGGGTAGAGTATGCAGGATGCAGGACACGATGCAGATTACACCGCGATAATGGAGCCAGTTCGCAATGTGGTCATAAAGTGTTGCTTGTTGTTCCTTAAATGTGTCTAATTATTTCGGTGTTGGCCCTTAAACCACCTACACATGATATGCGATTTGCTCATCATGAAGGGTGACAAGGAAGCTATTTCCTGTTGCTAGGTAATGACATGCTGTTATCTCATGTATTGCACATTGGAAAAGTCATCGGCCACTAGGTCAAAGTTGAAATAATTTGAGCTTTGAGTGCAGCACAAAGGGGCACATTTTGAGTGGTGTGCTTTACAAAGTGCTTTACAGTAAAAACAAATAAAACAGAAGCATATAAAATACTAAGCCATATTGCTGGTTAAAAGCTTGTCTAAAAAGACGTGTCTTGAGGTATTTTCTAAAAGTTTCCACAGAATCTAAAGCTCTCGAAGCTAAAGGGAGAGGGAGGTCCAGAGCCTTGGAGCTACCACAGAAAAAGCTCGATCACCTCTGGTTTTAAAACCTGTTCTGGGGACAGTTAAAAGGTCTTGGCCTGAAGACCTCAGAGAGAGACCAGGAGTGTGGGCGTGTAATAGATCCTGGATAAGAAATTAATGGAACGGCCGGCGCAAAGCTGTTTTACCGCCTAGCACATGTAGGCGGCTTCCCCGTCGTCTCTCCAATTAGACATTTTTGTTGCTGTCTTTGCGTAAATCCCTCTTCTTCTTTTTCACCCTCGGATGTTTGGATTCTTCCGGTCATCAACTCGCCCACTCGCTTGCTCTGAATTACTTACACTTTGGGCTCGGAGGTTGCACTCGGGAGCCGGCAGGATAAAGACCGTTTGATGTCCGATCCGACTAATTCAGACGTTTGCGTTCTCACATCCAGCTCCGCCGGGTAATGTCTTGATAATTTCAGCTTTGCAGGGCATGTGTGAAAGGAGGGGTTACGATTGTCAATCTCGCAGAAGGCCTGAAGGCCGAAACGTCTTCTGAATAAAAGAGAAATGCATTTGGAGTCAAAGAATGCAACACTTTTTTTTGTTGGCTACTTTCAAGCTCCGAACTGCATTAACACACGAATGTTGCTTCATCCTGACGCGAGAACAGCTCAGAACAACACAGCACAAACATCAGCCTGCAGTGGTGACATGTAGCGTGACGAATGCAGTTTCCTTTATGCAGCACCACAGTCGACCCATCAGGCTGAAAACGCATTGAAATTCTCTCAGCCACTACATCCACAGTACTTTACTATGGGTTACTGTTTATTCTAATGGACTATTATTTACCAAAAAAATGAAATCTACATATAACTGGGCACAGTCATTATCAGCCTCTTGTAACTGAGCGGAAGGGAATGGACTATAAGAAATCCATTCTTCGAGCTGCCACCTTCCCTTTATTTACGCTGAGTGGATTCAACAGATTCTCACAATCTGTATTCAGAAAATACCTCACAGGTCTGCAGGTGGATGAATAGCTGGTATAAATCAGACCCCCAAGACATTAGATGAAAACAAGTACAAAAGACGGGACATTTTATTGCATATTACATCATCATAAGATAGCGTAAATCAAAGCGCCATTATCTTTTTTGATATATGCTCACGAGGTGAACTGCACTCCCCAGAAGGGAAGTAAAGTATCCAGGGTCTGAGTGCCAAGAGTTCTGAATGAACAGACTTAAGGTAAAATGAAAAAAAAAACACTGAAAATGGCAGTGAGAGACAGGCAAAGTTGTCCAGATTTAGATAACTTTTCCTCCCCTAAATGTGGGTGGTAGTCTCGCAGATGTTATAGTGTCAAATGTTCCATCAGTCCCGGGGTGGACGGAGCTCTGAGCAGACACGGCATAAATCAGACTCACACTCACCCCCTCTAATTTACTCTCTGTTTTCTCTCCAGTTCCTCCTGAACCGATCTCGATTTCTCTCCTCCTGTCTCTCTCTCAAAAGAGGGGAGTTCTCTTTATTTCTCTTAACTAGTGAGACAGCATAGTCAAATCCTTTATCCTCTCACAGCCTCAATTATTCAGCAGCAACGAGTCCAAATCAAGTGACTAATGACTTTGATCAAGAGTAGCTCGCTGGCACTAAGCAGAACTCTCCGCACTAAATTAAGAGCTGCATAATATACTTTGGCAAGGGCTAACTCTTTAAGGAATATTTCTAGGTTTGCCTGCGGTGTAGTAATAATGAAATGTGAGCTCGCTCTGTGGTTTGGCTCTTCTCTCTGTCATGTCTAAAAGAGAAACACACCGAGATGACATTCTTCTAGGTGTGTCTTAAAGGTCCCATGACAGTTTTATTTAAAAAAATGAAAAAACAAGTTGTGTATAGACATGTCACAGTAGGAAAAGCCCACGTGTATTCAAAACCATTAATGATGGCTGCATTCCACCTAGGAGAGGCCCTGGTGTTGAGCATGCTGACTCACTGAAATAGCTCACTGGGACACTTGATGGAATTGAGGCTATCAATTTCATCTGTACTATGATTAGTCAAAATGTCTGCAGTGAAAAAGGTCTCTTGGCCTCCAGACTGCAGATGTTCAGAAGAAAGCTAAAGAGATCTCTGTTGCATAAGCCAAAGGACTCCCTAACGAGTTACTACATCAATTCAATTTGATTTATAGTATCAAATCATAACAAAAGTTATCTAGAGACACATTACAGATAGAGTAGGTCTAGAACCCACTCTATAATTTACAAAGACCCAACAATTCTAGTAATTCCCCCAAAGAGCAAGCATTTAATGTAACAGTGGCGAGGAAATACTCCCTTTTAGGAAGAAACCTAGGACAGGCCCAGGGTGTTGTAAGGCGGTGTCTGACAGGCCGGTTGGGGGTGTGATGCACAGTGGCAATAACAGTCACAATGCAACCACACTACATTACTTATATCCACTTGAGTCCATTTATTAACATGACATCCTGCTGAAGCTTACATTTACCAGCCAAATCAACACCACTGACATCCATTACTGCTCATGTTGAGTCAGGGCGTGGTTTGTTTTGTGTTTCTTTCCAGTGGAAATGATGCTGTAAAAGGCCTTTTTTTCAGATTAATGTAACTGAAAGACATTCAGCAGCAATGTAAGTATGAAACTACCAGCCTGACATGTTCTGGTTTTAAAAGGGAGCTATGACTTAATAACTTATGACTTCCCTCTGATTTATTTTCCTGCACAGCATCTTTGCTGGTTGCCTGGCAACTTGAAGACAGACATGAGAGTGGTATCGATCTTCTCATTTAACTGTAAAGCCTCTAAATTAAACAGCACAATACGCAGTATGCAAACTACGCCTAGAACGACACACAGTAGCCTTCTCTGATCTGAGCCGTTCTTGACATTTTCTCCCACTTTGCTCAGTGAATGGCCAAATGTGTGGAGGTGTGAACGTAGCCGGGCTTTGAACTTCTATCGTGAATGATTATCTCATCACTCCCACTCCGCACGACGGCAGACTTCTCACCTCGCCTTCGAGTGTAGCAGTTTGAAACAGCTGTGGACACTTCCGCCTGCAGGCGTGTTTGCCTTTAAATTAAGCCAAGCTTACAGTAGTCAGCAATAGTCATTAATAGAGGGATGGACGGACACACAGGACAGACAGATTTTACTATACTGTACATACACACACACACACATTAGAAATGCTGGGCAGTGGAAGCCAAGTAAAACACTGTGGGGTGAAAATTGTGCGAGTAGTAGTAACTTTCTCTTTGTTGACCACTGACAAAACAAGCTACACCCTCCTACAACTGTGATGGCTGCACCTGATTGGACGAAAGCCTCACATTGCCTACATTTTTACGGTGTGTGAATTCTTTTGATTCTTTTAAAAAGCAACTTAAGACGCTGCTGTTCAAACAGGCTTTTAGTTAGACGTGGGGTTTTTATGGTTTTGTTTTTATGTTTTCCATTTGTTTCTAAGTGTCTAATGCAGGGGTCTTCAACGTTTTCCAGGCCAAGGACCCCCAAACTGATGGCGAGATGGAGCGGGGACCCCCTAATTATATATATTGTATAACATGGTGTTATATCAAACTGGTCCTATAGTACCATGTGTGCATTGATGACTGAAAGACATCTTCTGCCTCCATTTATCTGTTTACTACAGTGTGTTGAGTTCATGTTAATGTGGATTTAAAGACATTTCAATTAGTGGAAAAAATTGCTGGGGGGGGGGGGGGGGAATATAAAAAAAAAGTGTAATCAACCAAAACTTTCGCAACCCCCATGCAGTACCTCCGCGGACCCCCTGTTGAAGACCCCTGGTCTAATGCATTATATTGTACTCATTTTACTGTGAAGCACTTTGTGATTTTTATCTGTGACAGGTGCTATATAAATAAATCTTACTTACTTACTTACTTACTCACTCACATGGGGCTGTCTGCTCCTTTGTTTCAAAACAGATCAACATTACGGGCGTTGAAATGAATCAATCCATCGATGCATAGCTATGGGGACGTGGACAATTCTGCATCGATGCAGTGACAGATTGTAATTGATTATTGCCTTATGATGTTACTTGTTGATTTTTTAAAATTTTGCCTTTCATCTGTGGTCGGCTGTGTTAAGACTCTGCTACATTCAGGAAGTGTCTTTTTTTAACCCTCCTGTTGTCTTTGGGTCAAATCTGACCCATTTTCAAAAAGTTTCTATCGTCAGAATTGCATTTGGGTGTTTTATTACATTTTACAGCATTTGAAAAAAATGACAAAAGTACCTTGAAAAAAAGTGTCAAAAATGAAGTAAAAAGCAAAGAAAACATTAATAAAGCGCTAAAAGAAATCTACAAAAAATCTCAAAAGTGACAAAATACTTAGAACGCTTATATATACTTATACGCAGAAGAGCAGAAACTAAAAAGGGGAGTTCATATATATCGGACTGTCATCACTAAATTTAAGACATTTTGTGTTTAGAGTTTTTATCAGAAAATGCGGCAGATTATTAGATATTTGGGGGTGTTATTACATAATTAGGTATACATGTATTCCATTTTGACGTTTTATTACATAATGTGTTGTCCAGCCTGCTTCTCCAAACTGTTGTCGAGCCAACCACCATCTACCGTAGCTAACACACTGACTATGGACACGTAGCTCGGACTACACTAAACAAAACATCTGAACTATCCCTTTAAGTGCATCCACACCTCTGGCAGCCCACAGCACCGATAATGATAAACACACAACACAGTCTCTTGATTCTTAATATGAATCCATGTCAACACGTAACGTCGATGTGTATATTTGGAGTAGGTGCAACCTATTTATTGATTTAACGTATTCTTGACAAACTGCTGCTGTTGCGCCGTAACAAGTCACAGGTGTGTACATTCAGCCTAATAAAGTTATAATACATTCAGTGCTAACCACATTGTTAGAGCTCAGTCTTGAAGAGAAAGTCATTTTTCCAACAAAATTCAACTGGAAATTGCACGATTTGATTAGGCACCAGCATGAAAGGTCCGTATAATACTGCTCGGCACGGCTGATTGATGTCGTCATTAAATCTAGTGCTGGGCCTACTTTAAATGCCGATCTCTCTAGTCTCTCCAGCCATTCGTAAAATATAAAATAAAACCTTACGGGTTTCACTGAACTGCTTTTCAATGACACAGCTAAAGTAATGCAAATATAATAATTATCCATTAGTCATTATCAGGTGGACGTCAGTGGGCTGCGTTGTGAGTTTTGTTTCATAACAAGTGCTACAGTACAATGTGTGGTCTGAACAAAAATATGTCTATCTGCATTTCTAGGGCTATGATCATTTGAGTGTGCAGAGATCTATTTTCCTAAACTATTTGGAGTGCTTTCCAAAGTACCTTTATATGTTATTAATATTATTATTATCCACATTTAGGATCCAGCACCCAGTCTTCTAAGTTTCAAGGTGAGTTGAACGTGTTAAGTTTTATTTCTTTTCCAAACTTCATTCAGCAAATTCTACAGAGGATGTTTTTTTTAGCAATGTCCTGCTTCAATTCACCAATCAATACAGACGCAGGATGGGCCACACGATTCAAGAGATTGTGAAATTAAAAAAAGCTAAGTTTCCGAATGGAAAAGTTTCCATTCACAAGAGCAGATTAATAAACAAAACAAAAACAAAATTAAACAAAACAACCTGGGAAAACACTCAAGAGGATAACATTAATTGTTGACTTCCAAAAGCCCACTAGAGGGCCTTTCACACATAAAATGTGTTTTTTATTTGCTTATTTAGAGAATTCAAAGTAAATATGAACCACACAGACTCTCCCGTTAAAAAAAAACAGCACAGATATCAGTTAAAGACGCTGAAAAAACACTAAACTGCTCATCCTACAAACTAAGATTTACAATCAAAGTCTGTGACATGATTACTTTTTCCCATCGGCCCCAATATGATGAGAGAATTAGTTTCCCCATGAAGAGGATGCATGCGCCCAGGTGAGAGGGTGATGGACGAGCAGCCTGATCGGACAGGAACGACGGGGGAATACCCTGCCAATAAGGGAGGCAAAGGGATAGTGCTGAGTGGCCGAAAACACAGCAGCACTCCCACTGCCAGTGGGCCATCTGTTGATCTATGAAGCAGCCAGCAAACTCATCTGTCTTGGTTCTGCCCCGCTATTCAACCTATAGGTCTGTGGGGGCCGGACTGTGAGCTACAGCGAGGGTTTTTTAGTGTTCACCTGGACATATTAGGGTCACGCACAGCTGGAGAACACAGAGAGAGGGGAGCAACGATCCGATGTTAGGATCGGATATCTGCCCCGATATTGACAAAATAGCTGGATCGGGGATAGGAAAAATTAACAGATCCTCAGACCGGTCCAGTTTTTTTTTTTTCTCTCTGTTGCAGCTGGAAAAGTTGAGTTAACCGTTGAGCAACATGGAGCGAGCCAAAGAGTCGGCTGTGTGGAGATATGTCATGCTTGCCAAGCCAACTAGTTTGTCTGCTGTTTGCGAGGGGTGGTGGTGGTAGTACTGCAAAGAACAATACTACCAATTTAATCAAGCACATCCAACAGCACCATGCAAATTCAATATATTACATCTATGTTATTTAGTCTTAGCCAGGAAAGTAATGTTAGGAATGCTTGGAAAGTCTGGTGCCTTTAGTCTCTTTCACATAGTGGAAGGAAGGTGGACGGTTTACAGTTTATTATTAATTCAACAACGGTATTGGATCGGTATCGGGTATTGACAGACACACAAAGCCCAGGCCTCGATATTGTGTATCGACAGACACACAAAGCCCAGGCATCGGTATCGGGTATTGACAGACACACAAAGCCCAGGCCTCAATATCGTGTATCGACAGACACACAAAGGCCAGGCATCGGTATCGGGTATCGCCATACACAAAGGCCAGGCCATGGTATCGGTATCGCCAGATACACAAAGGCCAGGATCGGTATTGGGTATCGCCAGATACACAAAGGCCGCATGGGTATCGGGTATTGACAGACACGCAAAGCCAGGCATCGGTATCGGGTATCGACAGATACACAAACCCAGGCAGGGGTATCGGGTATCGACAGATACCCAAGGCCAGGCATCGGTATCGGTATCGCCAGACACACAAAGCCCAGCATCGTATCGGGTATCGCCAGATACACAAGGCAGGCATTGGTATCGGTTATCGCCAGATACCCAAAGGCCAGGCATCGGTATCGGGTATCGCCAGACACACAAAGCCCAGGCATCGGTATCGGGTATCGCCAGATACACAAAGGCCAGGCATGGGTATCGGGTATCGCCAGACACACAAAGCCCAGGCCTCAATATCGTGTATCGACAGACACACAAAGGCCAGGCATCGGTATCGGGTATCGCCAGATACACAAAGGCCAGGCATCGGTATCGCCAGATACACAAAGGCCAGGCATGGGTATCGGGTATCGCCAGATACACAAAGGCCAGGCATCGGTATCGGGTATCGCCAGATACACAAAGGCCAGGCATGGGTATCGGGTATTGACAGACACGCAAAGGCCAGGCATCGGTATCGGGTATCGACAGATACACAAAAGCCAGGCATGGGTATCGGGTATCGACAGATA
>NW_022605574.1:351762-352609 GCF_008692095.1 Etheostoma spectabile
GGCATCGGTATCGGGTATCGCCAGACACACAAAGCCCAGGCATCGGTATCGGGTATCGACAGACACACAAAGCCCAGGCATCGGTATCGGGTATCGACAGACACACAAAGGCCAGGCATCGGTATCGGGTATCGCCAGACACACAAAGGCCAGGCATGGGTATCGGGTATCGCCAGACACACAAAGGCCAGGCATGGGTATCAGGACTGAGAAAGTTGCATTGCTGCATCCCTAAGAGAGGCATGGAGGAAAAAGTCAATCTTACAAGCAAAAAGACATGGGCATGCCTTGTAGAGGGTGTGTGTTAGAGTAGTGTAGAATTGGAGGCTCTCCCATAAATGTACACATTTTGATTTCCTTTTCTGATAGGAGAGCATTCATAAAGGGTTTACAGGCAGCACCTGAGGTTGACGGTCGTATACAACATCGTCGACCATACCTTTTAAGTCATTCAATGCCTCTAGATCAATACACTGTAAATAATATTCAGTGCAATTGTACGTCTTCCAGAAGCTTTGCAATCCAGCCCTGAACCAAAGTAACAGCAATAAATCCCCAACTTAACGGCTATTGATTCATCTTTTTGAATGGAAAGCGTGTTACTGTTAGCCATCGTCATCTTGACATCCTGAATTCCTCGGACCAAGTGTGTCAACCAATCAGAGGCTTTTGTTCTGACTATCGTCTTCTTCTTTGGCTATTTATGGCAGCGGCAACCACACTTTCCTGACTGTGTTACTTTGCTGCTACATACAGTATACCAATCATGATATCATGATATACCATCCTTTAACTATGTAAATACCGTACATATCCACGCTCCTTATATTTCTTTATTTATATTTCT
>NW_022605574.1:352619-353300 GCF_008692095.1 Etheostoma spectabile
ATTTATACTATTTGTGCAACTGCAACAGAGTTTCCCTTTGGGGATCAATAAAGTATTTCTGATTCTGAAACCAAAATGACAACAGTAGCTAAATGTACTAAATAATGCATAGATTCTCTTTTACAAATATGGATAGTACTGTAGGAGGTACAATGGAAATGGCACAACTAACGTTTTAGATAAAAGCTTTACTGGAAAAATATCTAAATAGTTTCTTTGTGTAAGTTACATTGTTTTAATTTTGTTTACTCTGATCTCCCCAAGAATTGGGAGAACGGTATTCTAAAGACAAACGTCTTGCACAATACGTCATATTTTCTAAGTGTTAAGTTTATAGTTAAATGTTCAAACAAAAGCTAAACAAATGAACATCCAGACACTTCAGCCAGGACAAGTCTATTATTAGCTTCATGCACAACTGCGGACGGCAAAGAAAGCACCAAAATTATCTGAGAGCCACTAAACGATTTGTGGCACGGATGAAGAAATTATTATAAAGTTGTTGTGTGTCTGTCAGCGCGCTCGCCTTCGACATTTCACCCAGTCAAGACGCCGGATCGTTGCGGCTGTCAGCCAATGAAACGCCTTCTCGGCTGCATTCACAGCGTCTGTTGGGCAAAAGCCAATAACTTTCAAATCACACTCACACACACACACACACACACACACACACGCACACAC
>NW_022605574.1:353310-354129 GCF_008692095.1 Etheostoma spectabile
CACACACACACACACACACACACTTCATTCATTTTCACACACACTTCATTCATTTTTAATTCCATGGCATCTTTGTCAAAAAGCTATGAGACGGGGTGGTGAGAGGCAATCTGCTGCATTCTTGTTTTTCATGACTTTGACGAAACCTTCGTCGATAAGCGGTTGCTACTTTGGTGTTTTGCATTTACCGCAGCCACTGGCTGGCTGGCTCAATATAATCTATTATTAAATACTACTCTCTTACATTTATTCCAAACAAATTTCTACTGTTGCTTCGATAAACACAAAGACGATTACTTCACTAAGCAGCAGAAGGGAGGGAGTCGTCCACGCAGCTGAACAGCAAAGTAAGGGCTTTTTAAACAATCCATCGCTTCACACATTATTCTATCGGAGGAAATGTGTTTTAGTTGTACTTCAAGGCGTAGCAAATCACACCCGGACTGCTTTTTTAACTGAAACACGCTCATTGAGAAAGGTCAACGGGGACGAGCTGTACTTCTGGAAAGTATACAGTCGTGAAGCACAGAACATTGATATTTCCAATAGCACCCAGGTATCGCCCGGCAATGCACCACTTGATTTAAGGCCCCACTGCTTGCATGAGTAAAACTATTTTCATCAGCACGCTGTCAGACAGCCACTCTCTTGACAAATGAGTAAACAATACTTTTAAAAAGAAGCAGTGAGGCTGGGTGTTTTTCTGTGGTAAGCCGCTCTCAGTCCCAGAAACGAACTGATGAAAGTCGCCGATTGTGTGTCGACTTTTCACGGGTTGAAACGTCCTGTCACTCAACGTGAATATCATGACTTTGCGTA
>NW_022605574.1:354139-354413 GCF_008692095.1 Etheostoma spectabile
CCCACTTTCTTAAGCCAAGTGGCGTGTTATCTGTTCGCATTTGGAGCTATCCACATGTATGTCTACGCTGTATTCAGATCCGTTTGTATGTCAACGGCGGACGTAAACATCCACTCCATGTGGCGTGTTATCGCCATATGGTGTATTGTTGCCACGTGGCGTGTTATCGCCAAGCAACGGTTAAGTTTAGGATTAGATTAGATTCAACTTTATTGTCATTACACAGGTACAAGGAAACAAAATGCAGTTTGGGTCTAACCAGAAGTGCAATAGC
>NW_022605574.1:354423-354535 GCF_008692095.1 Etheostoma spectabile
CAGGATATACACTGGTTCCATAAGTGCAGGACATGGATATGAACTGAATAAATATAGAAATCAATACTATTATAAACAGAATTTTACAGATAGATTTGTCCTATGAATATAA
>NW_022605574.1:354545-359131 GCF_008692095.1 Etheostoma spectabile
TAGATAACAAGTATTGTGAGCAAGATTTACAGCTGGATATGTACTAAATATAATATACAGGTGGATATGTACTGAATATAATATCCAGGTGGATATTACTATAAATAGAATTTTTACAGATATGTACAATGAACCTAATATACTGATGGTTCACAGAGTTTACAGGTGAATATGTGCTATGAATATATATGCAGACGGCTATTATTATAAACAGAATTTTTACAGATATATATATATATATAATAAGTTAGGCTAAAATGAGCAGTATAACATAGGATACGTCACATGCGGGCTGGGTTGGGTTTAGGAAAAGAACAACGGGGCTGGATTTACTAAAAGAAGGACGGTTGAGTTAAGGAATAGAAGAACAGGGTTGGTTGTAGTGAAAGAAGAAAGCAGCGGTTGGGTTTAGGAGCCATAACACCTGGGACGCAATCCCCGGTCTCCTGGGTGAAAGTCCAGACCACCACCACGACCAGCCTCCATACGCGGATCTTCGCCCCTTCATACTACTCGCAATGGCGTAAATTCACAAGCAATCACAGGGTGATTTAAGTCAATGGAGGCCAAACAGCGTTGATATATGGTGGCATACCAACTGGCGTGTCACACATACACCGCTTCATGAGATCAGTCTGTGTCAGTGGAAAACTATGTTATTAGGCGACGGCTGACCCATATCCATACATGCACGCTTGTGTTTAATTCAGAGCTATTGATTTCCAATGTCCAATTAATAATTGTAATTAGTGGCAGCATAGTTCAGGCTTTATGGGACGTGGGTCGATGAGGGGGAGGGCGGTGATGGAGGACGGGCCAGATGGATGACACAATTTACTGCTCACAGGCGTGGAATAAAGTGTCAGTTTACTGTGACACTGACCACGTCGGTTTGTGCACCTAGGTGACTGAGGTTTTCCAAATTCCCCTTTAAAAGGAGGCCATTTCATGTCCGGGAAAGTCAACACTGCGTTAATCAACGCACAGAACAGCCATTTTAAACCTCTGGATAAACTCTTTACTGACTTCTGAGCTCTGCACTTTTTGTATTGCTATTTTCAGACTAAAACTTTCATTAGTGGCGGTCAACATCTTTGCTGTACAATGATGCATTTCATGTCGTAACCTTTCACTTGATCGCTAATGTTCTTTTGTGTGCGAGTGTTGCTCTTGTTTTCTTGTGTCCTAATTGCATTTTAACGATGCGAACGTGGGGCATCCATTTGAGTTCAGGTCTAATGGCTCTCGGCAGGTGGCTGTCCTCCCACCGACCCACTGATAAATATAAAGAGGTGAGAGGTGCACATCAGACAGCTGATGGCGCCATTTGGCCGGGGTCAGAGGTCAACCATCATCCTAGGACGTTACAGCACGAGAGTCACCCACAGGATGTTGATGATCTTGAACCTGTCTTCATTAAACTCAGTCAAGACAGTTATGAAGTTTTAAGTTTCTTGGCTACTTGGAGCGGATAATACTGACACATCACATTATGAAGCTGATAAAGCAAAACACGGCGCCTTCTTACACCTCTAGCAAACCGAGCCGAAAACGTAAGCCAAAATTCACTGTCCTACAGCTCTGCTGTCGTCTCTGACAACTCCTGGGGTAAAGATCTCAGGGCCAGATGTACGTACGTTTGCGAATGCTTTCAGCACCATGGCCAAGCCGCAGAAAACGCACGCTGTGATACATCAGCTGATCACAGTGCCAGGTTCAATTCCTGTACAATAACCCAGCAACACTGTCTCTAATCAGTCTGTTTACTGGTTCCACTTATTGTTTATTCATCATTGTCTATTTCACAGCTGTTCATACTGCTCATATTGTAATACTTATATAATAACGCACTACTATTTCTTCCAGTTTCCTTTGCACTATAATCTATAATTAAAATAATAACTATCATTGTTACAATTTACATACTTTGCACTCTTCATTGCACTATTGTCTCAACCTGTGTAGTGTGGATTTATTGTTTGTTTTGTATGAGTAGGCGCATTGGCAAATAAAGCTGATTCTTATTACAATGCATTTACCTCCAGGTCGGGTAATCAGCGCCTCTCTCCGCCCATTATACCGTAAATTTAACACATTTGAAGGCGCAATTGAATGGGCGATGTCAAAGAAATCCTGCTTGATGTGTGCCATTTCGGCATAAGTGGTGGGGATATGTATGTGCGCTGTAGCAAAGCGTTAAGTACTTGACTATGAGTGCAGACTGCGATGTTCCCACTGCTGATGCTATGACTGTTTGAAATGATTGTATGTTTTTATGTAATGTAGCGAGGAGTTTAACAACTGCTGGAAGGGAATATGAACGCTGAGTCGGAGATCCAATGTCATCTTTGATTTATTCCAGTAGCATTACACACATACAGTAATATTACATGGCGGCTTAAACTGTAACGATTAATGATTGAACTGAAAAAGTGTGATCATTGTGGTAAACATCCTTTCAGCTCGTCTCCTCGGCCTAAGTCTTCGCCTTGCCATTTCACCAGGAGGTGTATGCGAGGAAACCCGCTTGCGGCTGGCTGGTTTACACCTGCTTTTAACAGGCGGAGAATCTACACCGAAAAATAGAGGCGCGCTGTCACGGGAGGTTTTTGTACAGACCGTGGAATACATAATTAGGCACATTTGACACTTTGCCTCCCATCTCTTTATGGGAAACTCCCCTTCACCCTTACATGAATGCATGTGCATGACACGGAAAAGCGCTATTTGCCATTTTCAGCTCCCGCGACAGGCAGTCTGCGCCTTTACCTCAGTGCGGCCTGTTTGTACATTCCTCGCCGTGCCTTTACGCGCATGTTGCGAAACAAATACGCCTGTAGTGGACTCAAAAGCTTTAGTACATCTGGCCCTCAGTGTTGCCACTAACGACATTCCATCAGCCTTAGCTGTACTTTGTGTTTACATCTAATGAGCAAATGTCAGCGTGCTAACACGCTAATCTAACATGGGTAACATCATATACCTACTATAGTCAGAAAACTCAGATTGGACAGATAGTCTAGCTAGCTGTCTGGATTCACCCTGCAGAGATCTGAGGACCAGGTAACCATAGTCCTCAGATTGGACAGATAGTCTAGCTAGCTGTCTGGATTCACCCTGCAGAGATCTGAGGACCAGGTAACCATAGTCCTCAGATTGGACAGATAGTCTAGCTAGCTGTCTGGATTCACCCTGCAGAGATCTGAGGACCAGGTAACCATAGTCCTCAGATTGGACAGATAGTCTAGCTAGCTGTCTGGATTCACCCTGCAGAGATCTGAGGACCAGGTAACCATAGTCCTCAGAAATCCACCGGAGGTTAGAACGCCAACATAAAGAAAGAGGAAGGGGACGGACATCCATTGTGAGCATGTTAGCATTTAGGTCAGTATTTGGATCGTTTTTTACACCTTTTTCCAAACATGCTAATCAAATTCACACATTCTACATCAGTTGTTTTCTTGTCTGTTTTTTTGCGTACTGTGACATCTTTCACTATAGCAGTCATTTCATATTCTTGCCCATTCTTTGCTCTATGCTATTTCCACTGCTGGATCCTCTTGGTATTTCTCGTGGAGGACGATTCCTCCATGAAGGATTGGTGAAGTGTCATCTTATCCTAAACCCCGAGTATGCTCTAAGTCAGACTATGTGCCTTCCTATAGAGCAGACTAGCTTTAAAGGATCCTTTAGGAATCAACAGACCGGCGTTCCCTCTTACTCGGAGGTCACAGCGGCTCCCTCCTCTGCATCACTAACCCCCTTGAGAGAGGTCAAGATAGCTTGAAGTGCAAAATGACTGAGGGAGAAGAGGACAAAGAAATAAAGAGACTGAGGAGACTGTGCTTCTCCTCTCTGAGCAAATGTAAAGTAGAGGAAGACAGCCGATGAATAATTCCTGTCCATTTTCAAAGTCAAAGCGAAGTCAGTCGTGTGGGGAGGAAAGGAATCTATTGTGCCAGCCCCTTCAGCTGAAAAGCAGCAATGGACAATAAACAAGTTAGTTTGGAAATTAATCAGTGCATTGAGAGAGAGAGAGAGAGAGATGGAGGGGGGGATGTTGAGACTATGGAGGAGGGGAAGGGGGGGCAGGCAGGAAAAGCAGAGCGGAGTGGGCAAGTCGTTATATTCCTTAATGGGTTGTCTGTCATGAGGTTTGGCCAGCGTAGGCTCACGTGGCATTAGAAGGAAAATGGCTAATCAAAAGGTTTCCGAGGTGAGGTGCCAGTCCATTTCCCCTCCACTCTCAGACACACATGATTGATGGCGTACAGAGGAAAGAAAGAGCCGGACTTTCTGGAAAACAGCAGCCTGAAATTTGTTTGCTGATGGGGTCTATTTTCTGTTGACAGAGCAGCTAAAGCACACACAAAAATACAGATTAGTTGCTTCAATACCAAACCCCCACAGAACTAATCCAATGTTCAATAGGTTGACACCGAGAGCGGCTGCTCATGTTCCTCTTACAACGTCTAAAGTTAGAAAGGTACTGCTGACTAGTTTAGTGTTCTGCACAGACTCGATGAATACAAATTACAATCATTATTCAATGGATTCATGTCCACAGATTTGTATCCATTCAGATT
>NW_022605574.1:359141-367324 GCF_008692095.1 Etheostoma spectabile
TTTTTTTTTAAAGTCTTTCACAATCTTATCATTTGTTTCAGCCGCAGTCCTTCATTATGTAATTATGTCTCTAGATAATAGTTGTTATTGCTTGTGGAGTATGTGATTCCCTCAAAGGATGTTTTGACGAGAGAAATACAATAAAAAATATATGAATGACTACTCCCTCTTTAGTTGTTTTTTTCTGTAAACTGCTACTTGCGTTTGTCTTGTTAAGCAGGCGGTGGCAGGTACAACTAATGTGCCTTGAGTGGGTTATGATGGAGAGTCCTATATTAAGAAATTCTTTGTTGCACACAGGCTTGTATTTTCTCTTAAAAGCCACTTGTGCTTTTTCCCCTACAGGAAAAACATGTCTAATGAATCAATGTATCCCTCATTATTGGCGTTGACACACAGGTGTTGTGTTGCCCCCAGCTGCAGAGCATGTGTAAACTCACTTTAGTTTAGTTCTGTTGCTTTAGGTCTCAGCCACGTGATAAGCCTCTTTTTTTATGGTTTGCATAATTGGTTCAAAACACAACATTGCCACAGTAAAACATTCAAAGCAGCTCTGCCAAGATGAATCGATTAGTTGTTCTTTGAAATATTCTTATGTCAGCTTGTTAAATGATGATGCATGAAAGTTGTGATAATTCAACTGTGTGGATACTGCAAGGAGTGCTTAGGGACAGTCTACAAACTACAACACTGAAAAGAGATACAAACATATTTTCAAAAATAAGCATATGCTTATTTTTTTTAAAGTGCTGTGGTACAACTAGCAGTAGACAAGTTATTATTGAGGTAAGTCTGAAGACAAAACCTTATTTAATCATTCCATTGATAGCCTACATATTTTAGTTGTATCTTTTCTGTGTTGTAGTTTATAGACGGTCCCTAAGCTCTCTAACTGGTCTCAACACCAGAACTAAACACAGCTGAATTAGCACAACTTTCAGGCATTTCTTTCACATCTCCAGCAGTCAGATTCACTGTGTTCCCTCAGAAGGAATCACTGCACATGGGTAAGCACTTTTAATGACATTTTGAACATGTTAAGAGGCTAAAAACATGTTTAAAACTTGCCCTGTTTGAGCCTGTTGGGTGCTAACTCTAGCAGGAGGATAACACGGTGTAGGCAGCACCGATTGGTTTAGTTTTTCTTTCTACTGACAGACCTCCACATTTACAAACAACGTTGAAATTGACCGGAATTCTCCTTAAAGAGAAGCAGTCTCACTTTCCAAACATCCACGCGAGCGCTGTCTGCTTCCGTGAAGAGATGGATGGAGGGTTTCAGATCAAACTGATGGACAAAGCGCTGCAGTAACGCATGGATATGAAGGGTGGAGACTCTCCGCGACATTTATAAAGTACTTTCATTAAATGATTCTGGAGTTTAACTGTGAAATAAGCCATAACAGTAATAATGATAAAAAAAATCATTTTTACTTTATTAATCCGACAAGGGAAATTACAATTTTTTAGCAGTAGATTAATTTTTAACATGTAATATATTATATATATATATATATATATAATTAAAATGAAAGATAAATAAGGTCATGTACTTCTCAGCACAATCTTCCAAAATTACTGTAATTCTAACAAGAAGTTCACATGTTCATAAATCATCAACCACCTTTTCTTTTTTCATCCTTTAGTAAATACAAAGTTTTATGCTTAACATATTTACGCATCTTTCCATACGCGTGCCGTACACCGTATATTTACCTCCGTACTGCTCACATAAACACATGCATACACCCATTTACACTGTTTCTGATTTTTTTCTACTTCTTTCTTTACCATCTATCTTCTTTGTTTCCATTTATCTATAACAAATTAAATAAAATCTTAAATAATAACACATCCATACTAGACTTAGTGAATAGATGCCAAGGAACCATACAGTCATTCTACAATACTTTCTCTTTGAATCCTTCTCGTATGCCTTTAATATATTCATTTTAACTAATCTCTTGAAATTGCTGTACATGATTTATGTCTTCACTGCAGCGGTTCCATAAATTAACTCCTGTGGTTGTAGTGCAGTGATAGTTTTCTTATCAGTTTCTTAGTAAATACAAATGTTTACTCTGAAACAACCCCTTGGATACTGTTTAATAGCTGATGATTATTTATTTTGTATATCATTTGAGGGTTTTAAAGTCAACAATATCTCTGAATATAGTGCTTCTAATTTAATAAACACTGGATTAGTTGGTGCTCTATAAGTGGTTTTATTTACATCTCTCTCTTTTGAAGAATGAATATAGGTTCAGTGTTCCCCATACCTCCAAACAGTAAGTAACGTATGGAAGTATGAAGGCCCAATACAACGTGTACAATCAGCGTTGATTTAATAAGTAATTGGTTTTATACAGTATAGCAATTTATTTGGATATTTTGGCCTTATTATGGTGTATATGTGGCTTCCAACATAATTTTTCATTGATTATTACTCCCAAAAATGTAAGTTCTTTTACTCTTTCAATTTTAATGTAATTTATCATAAGTTTTCTGTGTAAAATTGCGGCACGATTACCAAACATTATAAATTTAGTTTTACTTAAGTTCAGTTAGTTTATTTACATCAAACTATAATCCATTTTCCACTTTCCACAAGAGTTGTTCCAAAACTCCCAGAACAGATTAAATTAGTATCATCAGCAAATGAAGCGGTTTTCATTGTTTTTGACACCTCCCATGCCTTATTTATATACAAATTAAACAACAATGGTCCCAACACTGACCCCTGGGGGACCCCATTCTGTGGAGATATGGAGAAAATCAGATATCACAATATTCTTGACCAAATACCTTGATATTGATTTAGCGACAGTATTGTAGGGTTGAAAATTGATGCTTTCACAAAATATTTTTACAAATGACATTTAATAGTAAATCATCAGTAGTAATTTGGATGTAATGACTATGTGGGTAAAGGCAAATAATAGAGCAGCTAAAACAGTCTGGTACATATAAAAAATTACATCACTTTACTGTAATTCAGCCTTTAAAACCAAGAGAAGACAACACTTATGGCATATTACAATATCCAAAGTCTAAGATAATATCTAGTCTCATATTGATATAATATCGATATATTGCCCAGTCCTCCTCAGTACCTATACACGCACTATTAGAGAGATGTCATAGTGCGGGGCTGCAGCTGTCAATGGACAGGCGCGCCAACATTTGGGGGTTCGGTGCACCTCGGCAGCCCAGCAGGTGAACTGTCACCTCTCCAGCTACCAGTCCACCACCATACTTTCATCCGTATGGGGACTTGAACCAGCGACCCTCCAGTTCCCGACCCAACTCCCTACAGAACGAGCTACTTCCACCCCAAATGTGTGATGAGATATGTCTATGAGGATCTTGGATTGGGCCTCTAAGACAATCTAATAAGAGATTCACATTCAGAAAGGCTCAGAAGCCATTGTGATGTTTTATCAGGAGCGTTTTTAAAAATGCATTTTTTTTATTTTGTTTTGACAAAGGACTCCAATGTAAGATTTTGCTGGAATGGGTTGCTTTGATATCCAAATACATATCCTATATCTGTAGCGAGGTGTTTTGACAGACATTTTCTGTAAAGTATGATAACAACGCAAAAAAAGTCACTCAGCAGTTTGCTTTACACCAGACAGACCGTGGTTTTGATTGTGTTGCTCGCTGTAATTTAACAAACAGCAGGAAATGCTGAAGGATCATTTTTCATCCGCTCATAAAAAAAGCAAGACGTGAACCCATGCTTCACAGCTTCAAGCTGAATCTCAGCTCCCTATTGGAGGAGACGGACATCGCGGCACCAAACAGTAGAGAGCAGAGAACCAATCACCCCTCAGGGGATGGTGGTGGAATTTGATTAAAAAGTTTGCTGGTAATTTAATTTTGACCAAACACAAGGGGCATGCTGATGCGACTGTAGCCGTTAATTGGACTTGGGAATGGGGCAAGTCCACTCGTCAGCATTGTGTGTGTGTGTGTGTGTGTGTGTGCGCTATTCTCACTGAGGACTTAAATGAAGTGCCAGGATAAACAGGAGCTGGAACCTTGGCAAAACACACACACACACACACACACACACACACACACACACACACACACACACACACACACACACACACACACGTCTTTCAGAGTGGAACAGGGACAGCGGTGTGTTATACTGACTTGATATATGCAAACACATACACAACAAGCATATAAAGCAACATCAGATACTTTTATCCCTAAGATATACTCCTCCCCTATGCATTCCCTTCATCTGGATCACTAAGGCTCTCCATACGTTCTTTCTTTATTATACATTTCTATGATCCTCTCTCTCACTCTCCTCTGCCTCTCATGTAACTTTCACCCGCCTCTCCACAGAAACTCACCCCGCATCATTTCTGCAAAGCTGCACTTAATGACTTGCTGAACTCAGTCTGTTGGGTAATGAAAGATACACTTTGTCATAGGAACGCCCGTCTTCTCCTGGATGGGGTTCAGAGCCGGACAAAGCTCCAGAGGACAGACTGGCTAATGGCTACTGACCCCCACAATATCACCCCTTCCAACACGGGCAACAGGTATTAGCTGCCTAATGAAGTCCATGCTAATGAGGAGCAGTGGGAGTTCAGAGTCATCTATTGCCAGGCAGAGCACAGGTGGGTTAGGCTCGTATACATAATGCTGAGTGACTGTGCTGCCGTGACGACTCACAAATCAGACAGGCATGGAGCAGGAGAACAGTGAGATCAAGACTGAAGATTTGACCTATTATGACTATGAATACAGAAATTATGCAGGATTTTGACTTCTCTTTTACAACCAACACTCCAGTTATTCCTCTTAACATCACTGTACAAATAAAACTAAAGCATGTCAACCTAATATCATGTTTTAAACAAAAGACATAAGCACTTCATGGCTCTCAGAAGCTAGTCCCTTTCCTAACGTGGCTGAATATTTCATGTCCTCTGAGACCATCTTGTGGCATCTGAGTAGTGGGGTGAAAAGGTTTCTGTGACATCTCATTAACCTCCCAGCCTGAAGCTGCACTGGATTATGGACTGAGAAGAGGAACATGAATCAAGGTAATGTGTTTAATTTGTTATGCTAGTCATTTTTGTATGACACAATGAGGAAATAATCAAACAGGAGGGGATAAAAGACCATGCAACACTGGATCACACAGAGAAGAAGACTCAACAATGACACTTGTCCTGTCCTGGTTTTGGTAGACCACTGGTGGAAGAAGTACTCAGATTCTTTAATTAAGTCAAAGTTAAAGTTCTGCATTCAAAACTTTACTTGAGTAAAATCAACAAAATGTTCTAAAAGTACTTAAAGTACTGTACAGTGCAGTAAAATGTTCTGTCTAATTTAAACACTCAGGTTACTGTATTGTGTGAACACTGCCAGACATATCTCTCCCCAGCGCTGTGGAGTAAAGGTCTGGCTACGCCACAGATGCATTCTGGGATAGGAGGAAAAAAACTCTCATATTGTATGCATTTCTTTAAACCAATCACAATCACTCGAGCGGCGCCAAGCTTCGGACGCAGCGACGACGGGTCTGCAAGATAGTCACGGGAAGAAACTGGTTTTGGTGAAACATTTGCACCCCGCTAAAAAAGAGCTACAGTGGTGCTCAAAAGTTTACATACACATGCTTAAGTTGACTAAAAAGAGGATAAAAAATCATGTTTTGGAATTTATTTAATACCTAAATTAAAAATGAGGTAAAATCCACCTTTAAGGACACCAATTTTCTTTGTGAATGAATAACGTTTGTAAATAATATGTTCTTATTTAAAATACAGGGGCCAAGTATACATACCCCTATGTTAAATTCCCATAGAGGCAGGCAGATTTTTATTATTAAAGGCCAGTTATTTCATGGATTCAGGATAATGCATCCTGATAAAGTTCCCTTGGCCTTTAGAATTAAAATAGCCCCACATCATCACATACTCTTCACCATGCTTAGAGATAGGCATGGTTTTATTTCAGTTAGACTAATACCTGGTTTGATTTGCATTGAGAGATGATTTTATAGAAAGTATCCCATGCCTATCTCTACATGGTGAAGAGTATGTATGATGTGGGGCATTTTAATTCTAAAGGCCAAGGGAACTTTATCAGGATGCTAATATCCTGAATCCAGGAAATAACTGGCCTTTAATAATAAAAATCTGCCTGCCTCTATGGGAATTTAACATAGGTATGTATACTTAGCCCCCTGTATTTTAAATAGAACATTTATTTATTTACAATACGTTATTCATTCACAAAGAAATTGGTGTCCTTAAAGGTTGGATTTTACCTCATTTTTTAATTTAGGTTTAAAATAATTTCCAAAACTGATTTTTTTATTCCTCTTTTTAGTCAACTTAAGCATGTGTATGTAAACTTTGAGCACCACTGTATATATATTATCGGCCGTATTCAGCATTCCCCACTACATTTTTCAGAATCATTTATAAATGATTCTGATTAATGAATATATTTTTAAAAAAAACGGAGGGTCAACCATGTTATGAGTGATGGCGTTGCATAGTCTGTCCACCAAGGACGCTCTACAACGTCCCTGTTAGTGATGGCGTTGCATAGTCGTCCACCAGAGAGCGCTCTACACCGTCCCTGTTAGTGATGCGTTGCATAGTCTGTCCACCAGAGGACGCTCTACAACGTCCCTGTGGTGATGGCGTTGCATAGTCTGTCCACCAGAGGACGCTCTACACAACGTCCCTGTTAGTGATGGCGTTACATAGTCTGTCCACCAGAGGACGCTCTACAACGTCCCTGTTGTGATGGCGTTGCATAGTCTGTCCACCAGAGACGCTCTACAACGTCCCTGTTAGTGATGGCGTTGCATATCTGTCCACCAAGGACGCTCTACACGTCCCTGTTGGTGATGGCGTTGCAAGTCTGTCCACCAGAGGACGCTCTACAACGTCCCTGTAGTGATGGGCTTTGCATAGTCTGTCCACCAGAGGACGCTCTACACGTCCCTGTTGGTGATGGCGTTTGCATAGTCTGTCCACCAAGGACGCTCTACAACGCCCTGTTAGTGATGGCGTTACATAGTCTGTCCACCAGGGACGCTCTACAACTCCCTGTTGGTGATGGCGTTGCATAGTCTGTCCACCAGAGGACGCTCTACAACGTCCCTGTTAGTGATGCGTTGCATAGTCTGTCCACAGAGGACGCTCTACAACGTCCCTGTTGGTGATGGCGTTGCATAGTCTGTCCACCAGAGGACGCTCTACAACGTCCCTGTTAGTGATGGCGTTGCATAGTCTGTCCACCAGAGGACGCTCTACAACGCCCTGTTGTGATGGCGTTGCATAGTCTGTCCACCGAGGACGCTCTACAACGTCCCTTTTAGTGATGGCGTTACATAGTCTGTCCACCAGAGGACGCTCTACAACGTCCCTGTTGTTGATGGCGTTGCATAGTCTTTCCACCAGAGCCGCTCTAACACGTCCCTGTTAGTGAGGGCGTTGCATAGTCTGTCCACAGAGGACCTCTACAACGTCCCTGTTGGTGATGGCGTTGCATAGTCTGTCCACCGAGGACGCTCTACAACGTCCCTGTTAGTGATGGCGTTGCATAGTCTGTCCACCAGAGGACGCTCTACAACGTCCCTGTTGGTGATGGCGTTGCATAGTCTGTCCACGAGGACGCTCTACAACGTCCCTGTTAGTGATGGTGTTGCATAGTCTGTCCACCAGAGACCTCTCTACATCGTCCGTTGTGATGGCGTTGCATAGTCTGTCCACCAGAGGACGCTCTACAACGTCCCGGTTAGTGATGGCGTTGCTAGTCTGTCCACCAGAGGACGCTCTACACGTCCCTGTTGGATGGCGTTGCATAGTCTGTCCACCAGGACGGTCTACAACGTCCCTGTTAGTGATGGCGTTACATAGTCTGTCCACCAGAGGACGCTCTACAACGTCCCTGTTAGTGATGGCGTTGCATAGTCTGTCCACGAGGACACTCTACATGTCCCTGTTAGTGATGGCGTTACATAGTCTGTCACCCGAGGACGCTCTACCTGTCCCTGTTAGTGATGGCGTTGCATAGTCTGTACCGAGGACGCTCTACAACGTCCCTGTTAGTGATGGTGTTGTCTGTGTCTGTCCACCAGAGGACGCTCTAAAACGTCCCGGTTGGCAACACTGATTTTTTTTTGTTATTGT
>NW_022605574.1:367334-370597 GCF_008692095.1 Etheostoma spectabile
TTGTTCAAAGGACTTTAAGTTTCATAATTTTAAGTTTGGATTTTTATACATTTTATTTATCAGACCTTTAAAATATTTAAATTTTCCTCTGTAGTGACAATAAAACAAATCATATTTTCTATTTTAGTGTGATCTCATAAATAACTACAAATAACCTGCCTCCTTTTGCAGAATTTGGCGCTCCTATACGTCGTCACTTTACTTCCTGCTTTGCTACCATAGTAACTACGGGAGGAGGTCCCTAGAGGGCCCAAATCGATTGGGACTGGTTTAAAGAAATGCAAACAACCCAGAGTGTTAAGTAAATAAATGACTTTAAGCGTGGATCGGCAGCTGAAGACCTTGAACTTGAGGACCTTTCAGATTAAAATGCTAAAAAACGAGTGAGTGAGCCCTGGTGTCTAATTGTAATCTTCATGAAAGGCCACACTGCACAGTGCTCCCAGGGTATATATCTCATTGAGTCTATAGCAGCCTATCAGCTCGTACCGGGGGCTTAGTTCCTCCTTTCCCATGGTGAATTGCCTTTAGGCGGCCTCGACGTTGTTACCTCTTGTCTCCCAATGGAGGGGTGACCTTCCCATCCCATTCAGTACTGCATAGTCACTACCGGAGGGGATTGAAAACCAATCTCTTCGAGAAACATGTCACGTCCGTCTCAGCCCAATGTTCCCCTCACTCCTCCAAATCACACCTCGTCTTACTTCTGTCTTCTTACAGAGAACATAACCTTTTACACCTGCTGCTTATTTCCTCTGACAACTTGTGTACCTGCTTCATCTTGTGAGCAAGTGTTTTCCACACGCAGACGAGACGGCATGCGTTTTTGACACAAAGAGGATATGAATGAAGAGCTGTTTGTGGTGTGACGCAGCACCGATCATTGGCACGAAAAATGGACTGAAATAAGAGCCCGACCGATAAAGGATATTTAAGGCCAATACAGATACGAATAATTGATTATTTAAAAATCCGATATGCCGATATATTGGCTGATATATACTGTATATATTTTTTTTTAATCCAGAAACGTGTTACAAAACTAACAGTAGTTATTTATGAGTTTTACTAAATGAATATGATAATAATTACAGATACCGATATATCGGGAAATGCCTAACATCGGCCCGCCAGTTGGTAGGTTTCATGTATTGCACTACCTCACTAAGTAACATCAGAGAAACAGGCTTAAATTCCTCAAACCCAGCTGAGTGAGTAGGAGAAGCAGGTAACACCTTAAAATTAGCACTGGGGATTTTCAGACAGACGCTACTTTATCAATAAAATTACAGAGAAATTTCTCACGAGTACTGATTGACACATCTGTCGGAGCAGAGCTGCATGGATTTATGAGTTAATAGTATTAAATAACACTCCAGGTTCATGGCAACTGCTAGCGATGACAGAGGAGAGGGGCTGCGTCTCCGCCACCTTCACAGCCTTCTGGTATGTGGCTAGATTGTCCCTTAATACACCCAGTGACACGTGTAAATTGTCTTCCTTCCATCTTCGTTCAGCTTGTCTGCAGTGTTGCCTAAGGGCCATTGTGGTGTCATTTAGCCAGGAGTCCGCCTTAGGTTTAATAGCTTTAATCCGATGAGGGGCAATAGAGTCTAGATTTCAGTGCATGTGGAATGAAACACAGAGGGAATGTTATCTGGGGAAGAGGGAGAGACCAGAACATTATTTACATAAAACTGTGAGCCCACAAACCCAGAGGCAAAGTCTCCAGCTATAGAGGAGGTGATGCAGCGGCGCCTAGAAGTATTACCCCCCAACCCCAATGTTTAGGCACAAAAACTACTTAGATAAGTTTAGAAAAAGATTATGGTTGGGGATCAAATCAGATGTTACATCTGCTTTAATCACAAGCAAAGCAGATGTAACGTAGCTTGGCTGTTGCATAAAGTACCACTATATATATATATATATATATATATATATATATATATATATCACTGTATATTTGTTTATTATCAGAGTCTAAAGCCTGTTGAGGCTTGTTGTTGAGTGAATCATGGTTGTAAAAGTTAAATCCAGCTGGCCAGCAGAAGCACAGATGAGTCAGTGTCATCGCAGTAACTCTCACCTAAATCTTTGTTGCTAGGTAATTTTACACCTCAGTTACATGTTAGAAGGTGCAGTCTTTGCTGTTTAATTGCCGTTTTCTCCTCCACTGGCACTTAAATCAACTGAAACAGAGCAAGGACAGATATGTGAGATGTGACCTTGTCCAATCAGACCCAGAAGAATGTCCTGCATTAAAAGCAAAGGTTTTAGTAAGAAACAAGACGACTAGAAAAGAGTCGGTCTGGCAGTCAGCGCTCGTCCACTAATGAATATTTTAGGAACCAGAGCGTGTTTATTTAGTCCATTGTCTGGATGTTGAGACTTTGGCCTTTGGACTTCTACGTGCACAGAATCCAGAAACAACTGTGATCTGTGTTTGGGATGTTTCCAATCCAGAAATACAATCTTTTCCACTCACCGGAGAAGAACTTGAAAGAAAACCATTACAATAAACAAAAACTATAAAAAACATATCATGGGAAATAAAGGTTTTGGTAAAAAGGCCTTGTAGTGGTATGTAGTGTCTGAGTGTTGGGGAACAAACACAAATCAAAAGCGGAAGCTGAGGCAAAGTTGCACTGCGATGGAGCAGTATGGATTTTATACAGAAGAGCTGAAGAGTGGTAGCGGGAGATAAGGAGAGGGGCAAAAGAGACAAACAGAGGAGCGAAAAGAGTGAACAGTGGCTGACAGAAAGCTTAGGCTGCATTATGTTGCTGCACACCTTGACAGGCTTTTTCCAACCATGGATGCCAGAGAGAAAAATCGTGTGAAACTTGGCTAAGGATGCACGAGGAAGCAGCAAAAAGAGGCAAATACATCACTGTAGGCAACTCCATGAGTGTGTCTGCCCAGCTGCTGCTCTGCTGGTTTGTGAGCTCTCTGGCCTTAGTGTTGTGCATGTTTGTGTGTACATGGGATACATGCAGGCATTAAAGTGGAATTTGGCAGGTGGGGGAAACCTAAGATCCATAGATTTTATAAACTTTAAAGTTTCTTTAAATATTTATGTTACTTTTGGAAATCTACATCAACCACACCAGCTCATTCAATCCACCTTTAAAGCTAGTTTTGCTCCCTATATTTCTTTTTCTGTGATCAAATTTTTAATTTTATTTTTATATATTCAAGAAAGAGGAAAGCTGGGAGGGAGGGAGACCTGCAAAAACACACACACACACACACACACACAC
>NW_022605574.1:370607-371040 GCF_008692095.1 Etheostoma spectabile
GGACCAAACACATGCCCATGGACCTCAGTAAGTCAGTGATGATGCACCAAGTCTCTAGGGTCTTTCCTGGTGCTCCATGGATGCGTGCCGTAGAAAGTTCCATATAAACTACATCCAAGAAGGAAAGGGTCCATACATGGATAGAAAGATTTACTCCCTATATTTAAGAGTAAACTTAAAACTTCCCTCTTTGATAAAGCTTGTAGTTAGGGAGTGAGGAGTTGCAGCGTTCGCATAGACCGACGGGGGAGGGTGTATAGCTACAGACACGGCACCCCTTCTCTTCATAGTCTTCAGACTCATCTACCAACCCTTATAGAACTGGCCCAGGTTTGCCTCGGACCAGCTCTTAGTTATGCTGTTATAGTTTCAGACTGCCGGGGGACTTCCTTCCTTTGACCCACTGAGCTCCTCTCTCCTCTCCCTTTCCATC
>NW_022605574.1:371050-372772 GCF_008692095.1 Etheostoma spectabile
CATGTCCCAGAAATGCTTGTTACTAACCTAGCTCTGGGTAGCTTATTCCCTTACGTTTTCCTGACTTGTAGTTTTCCTAGGATCAGGATGGCGTCTAAATCATGCCGCCGTGGTCCTGCCCGGCGCCCTGTTACGCCCTACTACGCCCTGCTAAGCCCTACTCCACCCTGCTACCCCCTACAAGGCCCTGCTTAGATCTACCATGCCCTGCTGCACCCTGAACTGCTACAGCAATTATTTCTAGTCATAGTTCCACTATCTTTATTGTTACTATAATTGCCACTGTTCATCGCACCCCCAACCGGCAGCGGCAGATGTCCACAAACCAAGAGCCTGGGTGTCCCTAAAAGGACGTTTTTCCTCGCCATTGTCACATAAATGCTTGCTCTTGGGGGAATTAGGCAAGGCAAGGCAAGGCAAGGCAGCTTTATCTGTAGAGCACATTTCAGCAACAGGGCAATTCAAAGTGCTTTACACGAAATCAGTTAAACAGATAAAACACAAGTACAAACAGTTAAAAATCATAAACATTAAAAATTAATAAAACACATGAATAGACAGTTAAAAACAAAATAGAAACATTAGGACACATAAAACAAAAGAAATGAGCATTCATTTAAAGAAAGGCAGCATCAAATAGAAAGGTCTTCAGCCTTGATTTAAAAGAACTGAGAGTAGCAGCGGATCTGCAGGTTTCTGGGAGTTTGTTCCAGATATGAGGAGCATAGAAACTGAACGCTGCTTCACCCTGTTTAGTTCTGACTCTGATTACTGGAATTGTTGGGTCTTTTTTTTTGCCGGATGCCGGAGAGCTCCGCAGCAATTCAGCACACAGCAGATGTCAAGCAAGGAAGTCGAGCACAGAAACAAATAAAACATCCGGTTGATTTTCTAAATGAAATAGACCGTGCTCACGGCGGATCATGTTTCCCTGCACTACACCTTGAAAGCACAGAACAGCGTTGTTCCCCCTCTACTCCTCTGGATGGAGACAGCCTGTTGTTGTTTTTGTGGTTCTATTCTACGTGAATTCGCGAGATCTCGTGGGTCCTCGTGACTTCAGCTGTCCGTCATGGACGCAACCGTTCGGCAACAAATCCAGACCTGGTGGGTGTTGGCGGTCTCAGCAAGGCCCACCAGATCAACTGGACCTCGACACATTATCATATTTATAGGAACTTTAGAAAAAACCCACAGGAGGTAAAATGAGAAGCCCGCTGGGTAAAACACACCACAAATACAAGGAACAACATGTTCCCCCTCGGACTCAGCTGTTTACCATCTTTGCTATTTTTTTTCTTCAAGATGATGTGCAGGTTCAAAAACAATAACAGCAAACAGGTAACCCAGATACTGGGATTTATTCTCAAAGTACTAAAAGAAGCCACGTCTTCCTTCACATGCTCATTAGAAAAGTGGTTCGCGGTCATCCATTACAAGAGACACAAACAACAGTATTCTTTGCCGTCGCAAAAGCTTCCAGTGGCTCATCAGTAAAAGGCGTGTTAATGTAATGTGCTAGGCTATTGTCTGTTTCCATGACAACAAATGGAGACCTGCGCCAAATTCATCACTTATGGCCGAGTGAGACACGGAACATAGAGTTTTTACGAAGAGGCCTGATTGTTCCTGTCAGGGTGTTGTGCACTTTGAGTCCTCACAACCCCAGTGGGAAGAGATCGAGAGAGAGAGAGAGAGAGAGAGAGAGAGAGAGAGAGAGAG
>NW_022605574.1:372782-374802 GCF_008692095.1 Etheostoma spectabile
AGAGAGAGAGAGAGAGAGAGAGAGAGAGAGGTGAAGTGAAGTGAGGTTTACCCATAATCCCTTGTCTTTTGACCGGGGGTCATTTCCTGTAGTTGGCTGAGAGTACACTCCGTCACCTCTATCAAGCCACAACAGAGTTCTTTTAAAAGGAGAGAGAGAGAGAGAGAGAGAGAGAGAGTGAGAGAGAGAGAGAGACAGCGAGAGAGAGAGAGAGTGAGAGAGAGAGAGAGTCACGTTTCCAGGTGCATGCTGAGGTTGTTTGGGCGCAGCCTTAGTTGAAAAGGTCAGCTGGTCAAATGAACCAATATGAAAGGTGTCAAACACGTCAAATGAAAAACACCGACTCCTGTGGACACATCCTGGATATTTATGTATTTCCGCTGGCGTCTATGCTTCTACTTCCATATTGTTTTATGAGCCTTCAATTGTTTGTCATGATATAAAGTGCTTTGTTTTTCAATAACTCTGTTGTTAGTAATAAACTGTATCAAGTTATCTTCAATGACCCCTGACAAGCAAAGACAACAGGCCCCAACCTCCTGCTCCTGATTGGACAAACGCCCGACTGTCTGCTCCCAGAGTTCAAACCGGAGCAACCAGGCGGCTCGTTTGGATAGCTTGTTTTATTATATGTAGATAGATATAAATAGTAAACAGTTCATTGAATGTGTGTCTGATATATTTTGTGTGTGTAATAAGCTGCAGCTGCTGAATATGTCTTCATTTCAGATGAACATCGGTCAGTCGTGTTGTCTTCACGTCAAAAAAAGACATAATAGAAAATCAACATTTTTTTCAAATGTTTTTAACTTTTTCTTACAGTTTTGTCCACTTTCACTTTTGACACTTTCATTTTTTTCAATGTCCCTTTTTTTTTTATGTATTCAACACTACGTAACACTAACTTATTAACTTTAGTTCCACAGTTATTTTTGGGAATTTATGGTCCATAAACCTTATTTATAGGAAATTATACCTAATGTTGGAGTTAGAAAAGCAGAAATTAGGAATTATTTCAACTAAAATTAAAGGAATGCTTGTTTATGGATAATCACTGGAATATGTCAACTTTTACTCATAACTATTTCAAAAACACTTCCTTTGTTTACAAATGCTATAATTAATAAGACCCAAAATTAATGAAGTAGAGATTTGTACTTGGCAAAGAGCGTTGTTGGAATCAATCATGTTATTTTGGGGATTAAAAAGAACTTGATATAGGACAACATGAGGACAACATGAGGACAACATGAGGACAACATGAGGACACACTGAGGACAACATGAGGACAACATGAGGACATCATGAGACATATGAGACCACCGAGGGTTAAAAGATTTTTGTGAGTTTTCCAGAGGCATTAAGTCGAGCTGCTCGCTCCTCATTTGCATAAAGTAGCCTGGATTCAACTTTATGCAAATATATAAAAAACGTTTTACGTTTACATTTACATTTTGCATAACATAATACTGTATCATAAAAATTCCTTTAACTATGTAATTACCGTGCATATCCACACTCCTTATATTTCTTTATTTATATTTCTACTCTACTGTAACAGGATTTCTGATTCTGATTCGGACATCACTTACATTTAGCGCCAATGCAGGAACTAGTATATGCCATAACCTGTGTTTAGGCTAACCTTCACCATAACAGCAACAGATATTACAGACAGTTTTTAAAATGCCATTGCACATACTGTACAGTAATCTTTGATTATCCAAATTTGTTGGATATCAACATTCTGGCTGGTGATTGGGTTGAGAAGAAAATCCAGTAATTTACAAGACCAACATTTAAATTCAAGTCCTCATATGTGATATGGTTGAGAATACTTAATATCCACATGGAGACTTTTGTTCTTGGATCAAAAACAGCCCGTCTATGACTCTGGTAATTGTTTGTTTGTTTATATTTATTATACAGGAAAGTTAAAAACAAGGTAACATTACATTACAATGTAAAACGGGCCTGACTCAGTTTAAAAACGGGTTTTCAGCCGGTTCCTGTTCTGCAG
>NW_022605574.1:374812-374922 GCF_008692095.1 Etheostoma spectabile
TAAAACATGGGTACAGCACGTCGGGACAGACATTTGTACAGGACATCGATTTGGACTAGACAAAATTTGGACAACATAAGGACAAAGACGTTTATACAAGACATCAGCTG
>NW_022605574.1:374932-375886 GCF_008692095.1 Etheostoma spectabile
ATACGGACAGTGCAAACAAGGTTTGAACAGTACATTGTAATAATAATGTAGAGATTGACTCTGTTTGCACATAAACAAGATGTTTCAGTAACACTTTACTTGAATGTAGCTACATAAGAGTGACATGACAGCGTCATGACAAAACCGAATGACACTTACTAAAAGAAGCGTTATGTCATAAACATGTATGACTTGGTTATAATGTTTATGACATGTTCATGACAGTGTCATGTCACTGGTATGTAGATACCTTCAAGTGTAACCGATGTTTCTATCTTGACCTGTTCTGTTCTGTTAAATAAGGCTCATACCAGCCTAGATAAACCAACACAACCGTCAGCTCTGAAATTGATAAAAGTGTGAAGGTGCTGAAGTAATTACTGTTGATCACTTCATAAATTGCCTGTGTAGCAACTTCTACTCTGCCTGATTCTTTTATCAACCTTTACCGTCTTTAAACTGCTTCTTTGCAACGTTCCCTCCCTTCATCTTCTCCTCCTTGCTCTTGATAATCTCTCTCATCATAATCACCATCGTCACAAGATAAATTCCATCATAATTTGTCCTTATCTGCCATTTATTTCCTCATAATTTCCTCTACTTTTGAGGCCTCGTCCAACGTCTCCCCTGTTTTCTTTCGCCTGTCTCATCCTTGTCTTCCTCTCGTTACTTCCCCCTCAACTTGTGCCCGAGCTATTTATATTGCCTGGCAGAGCAACAAAGTTCCTGGACTGGACGGGCGCGTGGACGCTCACACACTGCTGCAGCAGCTGATCTAGTTAGCTGCAGCCGAAGACAACGCAAAGGACAATCCTGTGGCTTTCTCTTCTACTTTTCTTCCTAACTGAGCCCACGGGAAGCTTGAGTTTACTTGTGTTCCACATACATAAAATAAAATGCATTCTTCTGGTTTGTACTGTGGGTTTCAAAAGGTTACACACACACACACACACA
>NW_022605574.1:375896-384052 GCF_008692095.1 Etheostoma spectabile
CACACACACACACACACACAACTGTATAATCATGTAAAATAGATTCAGTGATTCTTCACACCGAGCCCTGTTTCCTAGAAATGACGTGTATATGCTAATGGTTTTGATGACTACAGTGTGTAGTAAAAGGTAACAGCAGCCTGGATTAAGTTGACTGCAACTGTTTTTTTCCAGTCAAAGTCCACTTTTATATTCCAACAAGTGCTCCGATCCATACGACTACATAGGTAGTTTATCCCCCCACTTATACGACCCAAAGGAGCGTTTTCCGTCATCATATCCAAATCAGATGTTAATTCACCTCTGGTTCTTTTAGTTTAAGGTATTTTTATTTTTTTTGAGAGCTTGGCTTTAGGGTATTTTATTTTTTATTATCCTCCCTTTATTTTTTAGGGTTAATACGACAAATCAGAGCCAGACTTTCTTTTCTTGGCTTCTCCCTGGGAATAACTGCTAAACTCTCTCCCAGCACTGAAACAGGAAAGGTTTTCACTTAACTCATCTGAATTAGAGGAGCAGGTTGTCCACCAATCAGGAGCCAGTAACGTGTCTGTCCTGCCTGTGAGACATTAGGCCTTTAAATGTATTTCCTCTGCAGTTGATTTTCCAACACTACATGACAAACACCTAGGCTGCAGCTTATTAGAAACCAAAATAATAACAAAAACTAAAACAACATGGGACCCCTCAATCTGTTACTGGCCACAGGATGTACTTCCTCTGACCAATCAGATAAGAGCGTGCATGACATGAGACACAGTCTGTGTAGGGATAGGCTTAATATCCACGTGGGAGGGACAACTCGGTTTCACTGTGCAGCTTCTTTATGGAAAATTAAATCTGTCCACAGGTAATGAGCAGAAGTCTATTAGAGGGATCTGAGGAGGCAGAGTCTTTTCCCTGAGGGACAATGGCAAAAATATGTTTAAAAAAAATTATTTCACTCTTCAGATTCACCTGTCATACGGCTGCATGGTCTCCCAGTTTTGCTCTATCACAAAAATAAATAAGAGGGGATGATAAACACAAAGACATATAGACAACATATAGACAGACATACAGACATACAGACACACACACATTCAAGACAGACAGACACACACAGACAGACAGACACACACACACACATAGACACACACATACAAGACAGACCGACAGACCGACAGACAGACAGACAGACAGACACACACACGGCCGGCCAGCCAGCCAGCCATACAAGACAGACAGACAGACAGACAGACAGACAGACAGACATACAGACACACAGACAGACAGACACACAGACACACAGACAGACAGACAGACAGACAGACACACACACACACACACACACCACACACACCACACCACACACACACACACACACAGACACACAGACACAGACATAGAACACTCACACACACAACACCCACCACACACGAGACGGACAGACACACAGATGACACGCACTTGAAGAAAGGAAGTTGAAGCCAAACTTCCAGAGTAACCCGACTGATTGAGTCGATCGACATACTTTATCTCCCCCCCCCCCAACCCCCCGGCCCCTACTGCTGGTAGATTTACCCTACTCTGGCTTGGCCTCGTCCCCGGCCCCTGGGCGCAATAAAAACAGGTAACCACCGGGGAGGCTGGAGCACACCAATAACAAGGGGACTAAAAGGGGTTGTGAGAGTCATTAAGTGTCAATAGCCCCCAAAGCCCCCAAGCCCTGTCTCACTCACACACACACACACACACAACACACACACACACACACACACACACACACACACACACACACACACACCACACACCACACACGACACACACACACACACACACACACACACTTTAACTATTACAGTCACTTTTGTTGCATTGTCTGAAGAGTCATATGGTCCTTCCTTTATGTTCTAAGATGGTTTGTTGATTTTATGATCTTATGTTTATGTTTTCATGTTAATTTTATGTCGATTTTACGTTTTTTTCTGCTACATGTTTGTGTTGTGAATTCAATCAAGACAAATTTTCCCTCGGGGACAATGAAGTGTAATCTAGTCTATACAGAGTGAGAGCCTGAAGAGCTGAGAGGTGGTACCAAACGACTGAAATGAGACGGATATTGAAATGCAGTGGCTTCAGTTCCAGAATTTTGACTGTCCTGTCCCACGAAAGGGACCTAAATGAGCTGCTGATCAGTAACCATGACACTGATTATCTCTATTTTGGCTTTCAAAACTCACTTTCTGGCTTCAACAAAATCTCAACCACTCTGCTACAGTTTTCATTCCATCATCATAGGAATATTTAATAACCTCCATGCTTTCTTTTCCAGTCAGATTCGGTGCATTCGGCATCAAAAGGCATGGTAACTAAAGCCTCTTCCCCACTGAACAAAATCCCACTAACACCCACTAGCATCTGGATTTTGTCGGCACCGGGAAGGGCTACAGTCTGCTTTTATTCCCAGGACGATTGACTCTGCAGTGATAACGGGTATTTGTTATATCCAGCTCCGTTCAGCTAACCAAAACCAAACCAAATGTTTGGGGTTTTGTCTGTTTAAACAAGTTGAACAGATAAGATAATAAGAGAAAGGTGATCATAGTTGTGCATCTCTACTCTCAACGGAAAGCAAGAATAAGATAAATACGGCTGGGAACATGCAGACAATGTTGTTTCTATGTTCTGAAGCAAAGTTTAGATTTATTTCTATTACAGCGGAGAGCTCAGTCGAGTAAACAGCAGCAGCAACAGGTAAAATACTACTTGAATAATACAAAATATTTTGACAGCAGCCATGTGCTCAAACTGTAAGACAGTCCACCAAAGTTCAAGACATCCTGACATCCAACCGACCGTCCAACAGCCAGACTGGTTCGGGTCCCAGAATCTGCTCCTGGCCTGTAAAGATCTTAGTGGTCTGAATGCAGATTTTATATCTGGCAAGATTACAGTTCATCACACACTGTAACAAATTTAAAGTAAAATTTACAGTAACTTACAGGCAACAATTGTCCAGCAAGTTACTGTGGATTCTTTTTATGTAAAGGTACCATATTTCCATTTATAGTATTTTATGTATTTACTGTAAAGTACAAAAATATTAAACACAACATCAGATAGTTACAGTGGCTATATTGTGATTTTTTTTTACAGTAATGCTTTGAAGACTGTGATTTCAACTGTAATACTTAGACTATTGTGATTTTGTCATGTTGACAAGGTTGTAATGTACCTTTACAGCCTTCTACTGTAGAAATCATACACAGTAGTGTTACTGTGAAGTCTAAAGTAAATAACTGGAGATTTCACAGCCATTAATTACAGTGCAGATTTATTCAAATACACAGAATTCGATCAAAATCTGAGTGTGTTCGTTTTTTAATCATGGAACAGCTTGCCTGCTGATCTGAAGTGTGCCCTGGCATTATCTTCTTATATTTAATGAGTAGTGTGATGAGTTGCGTGTGTCCCCATCTGTGTTATAACCTATTTTCTACCCTTCTATCACTCTGTGGAGCGCTACAAATTGCTTATGTATGAGACTGTGCTCTTGGACCACCAGCATTATGCTCTAAAGCCAAACAAGCTAATCACGATGTCCTTCTTGCTCACTTAACATTTCCGTTTTTTTATCTGCAGGAATGAGCTTGCAGATTGACCTCTACTGTGGAAATGGGCTCTTTGCTTTATCGCCATGGAAGGAAAACGTCAGCCGACTTGGTGTCTCTCTGAAAATGCCAATCTCTGATCATTATGCTGTGCCCCCGTCACCGACTATTAACTGTTGCTCCAGCTTCAGCTCTCGTTGGTGTTCGTCAGGGTGTTGCAGAGAGTGAGGCTGAAACAAACATGAGCTTCCCAAACAGCCCTGGCATGCCAGCTACTTTAGACTAATTATGGCTACAGATGTGAATTACTAAAAGATAGTACCTGAATATGCACCAGAATATGCACCAGAATATGGCTCAAATCAAAACTTTTGCAATTTGAAAGAATTAAAAGTGAATTGAATGAATTGAAGTGAATTGAATGTGATGAACTAATTGTGTAGATTTGTGTTAATCAGATGTGTAATATTTAGTTGAATGTTTGGTGTAACATTTGATTTGACATTTTGTATTCTTCTTAATTATTACAGGGTTCAACGCTAAAAGTTTGTTTTAGGTTGATCAAAGATGATAAATGATCTGAAGTCTGTAATTTTTTTACTATCTTCTGGTGTCTTCTCTCCTCTGTGACAGTAAACTGAATATATTTTGAGTTGTGGACAAAAACAAGACATTTGAGGACGTCATCTTGGGCTTTTTTGTGAAAAATCACCATTTTCTGACATTTCAAAGACCCAACCACTGCTCCATTGTTAAAGAAAATAATTGACAGATTAAATCAACAATGAAAATAACCATTAGTTGCTACATGTGTTCATTAAGACACTGCAGCTGAAATAATTACATATGGTGGTTTACATACAAGTTTGTAGTATTTAAATGAACCTGAGAAAAAGACAAAAAGCAAAGTCTCCAACCCTGTGTGATTTGTTTACATTGGCTTTTCATTTCCCATTGAGTGTGATGTGTACTCACCACTGGAGCAGTCCAGCCCCCCCCAGCCGGGCTCACACTGGCAGGTATCAGGAGACACACAACGTCCGTGCGCACACTCTTCAGTACACAGCGCTGAGGAGGAAGAAGAGGACACCAACATTAACATCAAACCCCTTTTTAAACACATCTGGCTGCCTCGGATGGCACCGCCCCAGCCTCCAGCACCACTGTCAGACATCTAAGAGTTATTTGTGATCAGAATATATCCTTTAACGCCCATTTGACACAAACTTCAAGAACAGCTTTTTTCATCTTCGTAAAAATTGCCAAGATTAGGAACATCCTGTCTCAAAACGATGCTGAAAAACTAGTCCATGCATTTGTTACTTCCAGGCTGGATCCAGAATGCTGCAGCTCGTGGTCTGACAGGAACTAAGAAAATAGATCATATTTCTCCTGTATTAGCTCCTATGCATTGGCTTCCTGTAATATCCAGGATTGAATTCAAAATCCTTCTCCTGACCTACAAAGTTCTAAATGGTCAAGCACCGCCATATCTAGAAGAGCTCTTAGTACCTTATTGAGTTACTTGTGGTTCCTAGAGTCTCTAAAAGTAGAATGGGAGCCAGAGCCTTCAGCTATCAGGCTTCTCTCCTGTGGAACCAGCTCCAAGACTGAGTTCGGGGGGGCAGACACCATCACTGCATTTAAGAGTAAACTTTAAATGCTCCTCGTTGATAAAGCTCATAGTTAGGGAGTGAGGAGTTGCCGCATTCGCATAGACCGACGGGGGAGGGTGTATAGCTACAGACACGGCACCCCTTCTCTTCTCTTCTTCTCTTCATAGTCGCCCAACTCTACCAACCCTTATAGAACTGGCTCAAGTCTGCATTGGTAAAAAATAAAAATATTGATTCTAGGGAAAATAATTGATTGTAAACATTGTTGTAAAGAAATTAACGATGCATACACTTTTTGATAAGTTCACAGGAAGAATACCCAACAAGTTATTATTAAAACAGATAGTATCTGAACATAGTTATTCAGTTAGAAGCTTCCTGTGTCCAGGTCCTAATTTGATGGAAAAATAGACATTAAAAAACAGTTTATATTATGTACTCACCTAAAAAGACACAGATATATGTTCAGTGTACATTAGGAGTTCAGCTGGCTGTGGATTGAGCGTTTTGAAACTTTCACAGTATTTATAGAGCCCCTTGACCTGTTTTATAATTTAAAAAAGACAGACATATTTGTAACGTACCGTTTATTAACAAAATATTTGTATTGTCTTTTGTTTCTACATGTCTTAGAGATATGTCTTATAGTAATGCACCCCTTGTTTTGTGTTCTAATGTGTTCTTATTGTATTTACAGAAATGGGAATGTTGGGAATGGAGAACTTTGGTCTAGATCGTAGGCTGGCACTATGACCATGAGGTAATGTAAATCTGGCTATTGTATTGTTCCCAATGTTTCAAAAATAAAGAATTTTATAAAAAAAAAACAATTAAAAAAAAAAAAGACATCTCACTTTTTACAATATGGGACCTTTAGGGCACCGACCATGAACTGCACCATCCCTGGTTGCCATGCTTACATCACTAATTACCACATTTTACTAAACCGTATGTAGTTTATTTCCCTAAATTTAAAAGTTATGTCTCATTTGTTTAATCTGTGCACAAACACAAATGTGTAAATGACAGTTTGTTGTTATGCAAGGTGTCACATACTGAAACTATATCTGACTTTGCAGAATATTGTGGTAATTGTGAGGTTGCCAAGCAAACAGGGGACAGAGTAAAAGGAGTCAGAGTGGCGAGGTGTCCGGAGTGTACTCTGCTTAATGCATGCTGGGAAATGCATTAACTGTTAACAGTCCCACAGCTCAAAAGTAATAATTTGAAAAAAGATAGAAACACTATTTTAAAAAATGGTAATAAAAGATGCAACCCTAAAAGCCCTTGTATTGCTTAATGGAATGAAAAGACAAAGCGCAGACGATAAACAGCTTGTTGAAAGCGAAAGGCTGAACTTTATCCAACACCCCCTGCAACTCATTTTGTAGGGATCACTTGTGTATCACCGTATGAATCCTGCATCGTACATCAGGTAGGGATTGTGCAGGGAGAAGATGGGCTGACAGCTTGGAGACTTAAGCTCCTCCATCACAGAGACATGATGTGCTGTTTGTGCCACTGATTCATCTCCGACTGAAACACGCTCACAAGCTCCACTTGAATAAATCTACGTTTGCAGAAACAAATAGACGTCACATAAATGAAAAAGTATGCCTCTTTAGTTTCACTTTCTGGATGAATGTGCAATCTGCCGCCGCTCGCGACTGCAATGCTCTGCAAATGACTCTCACACTGGACAAACTCATTTCCATTTCATCTCTCCAAAAGCGCCATCTCATCCTACATACGCCTCGACATATGCAGCTGCTTTTCCACATCATAACTTTGTACGGTTTCTCCCCTTCTTATGCACCCATGACCCTGAGCACGTCTCTCGTTATACGTGTTGACTGGTGTCTGTGTTGTGAATTGTGTTTTGTGCCATTTCAAATAGGGTTGCACGATATTCACAAAATGTTGTGTTATCGATATTAATTTAAATATTTTTAAACACGTCAAATACACGTACAACCGTTACGAAAAACATCATCAATATAGATTCACTGAAAACTGACAGGACATGTTGTACTGGTTGGACAGTATAAAATATATAACTAAAGAGAACAGGACATGTTGTACTGGTTGGACAGTATAAAATATATAAATAAAGAGAACAGGACATGTTGTACTGGTTGGACAGTATAAAATATATAAATAAAGAGAACAGGACATGTTGTACTAGTTGGACAGTATAAAATATATAAATAAAGAGAACAGGACATGTTGTACTGGTTGGACAGTATAAAATATATAACTAAAGAGAACAGGACATGTTGTACTGGTTGGACAGTATAAAATATATAACTAAAGAGAACAGGACATGTTGTACTGGTTGGACAGTATAACATATATAAATAAAGAGAACAGGACATGTTGTACTGGTTGGACAGTATAAAATATATAAATAAAGAGAACAGGACATGTTGTACTAGTTGGACAGTATAAAATATATAAATAAAGAGAACAGGACATGTTGTACTAGTTGGACAGTATAAAATATATAACTAAAGAGAACAGGACATGTTGTACTGGTTGGACAGTATAAAATATATAACTAAAGAGAACAGGACATGTTGTACTGGTTGGACAGTATAAAATATATAAATAAAGACAACAGGATATAACTTTTCTTTCTCTTCTGTCAAACACAACTAAGCCACAAAATAAACAAAATATTGTATACTTATTGTGACACTTTTGTTACGCCCCAGTCTAGGGGGGCCTAGGACGCAACATGAACAAGAAGAAAGAGAAAAACCGAACCCTTCTAGAGGTCCACCCTTACACATGGAAACTGAGAAGTACTGAACTAACATCAACTTAACAAAGACAACGAGTGGCTGGTTGGGAGGCGAGGCGAGGAGGAGGAGGATGAGGATGAGGATGAGGACTGCCTGCTGGCCCCTTCCCCACTGACGTCCGCCATCTTGCTTCCTTAAATAGC
>NW_022605574.1:384062-389035 GCF_008692095.1 Etheostoma spectabile
CAACAGCTGCAGCCAATCATGGGCTGGGCATGGGCTGCCTCCACCAATCACCCACAAGCAACAGCACAGCGCTATTTGCATACAAGAAAAACAAAACACAGGACACACGCACTGCAAAACAACACAAAACAAAACGACAGCAGGCGCAACACTTTCGTTATATTGCAATAACGATGTTGAGTCGATATATCTTGCACCCCTAAATTCAAACTGTATGTATGTCTCATGTGTTTTATTTCCAAGCCCTCCTCCCCTTCCTCTAAGTGCCTTTGTCACTTGTGAGTCAACCATTGTAAATAAGAACCTGTCCTTAATGACTTGCCTGTAAAAATAAAGGTGAAATGATGGGGCTTCACACACACTTGAACAAAAAATTGCTGTTTTCAGGCTATGAAGGTGTACAATCAGCATAACGCACAAGAAGTGAAGTGCTGAGTTATGAAAGTTGCAAGGAAGTATGCAAGCAGGGAGAAAAAAGTGACTTCAGTGGATACACAAATTAGACGGGTCTGGGTAAAGCCCGGTTTTATGGCTCTTATGGCGCTTCAGCCACAGAGGGGTCGTCCTGTCTGGATTTATAGTTGCACTGTGTTAACATTTTACAGCTTTTTTCATGCATTAGGACAGGAATCCTCTGGCCACACGCACTTGGCACAGCACACCGAGCTCAGATTTATACTTGAGGAGGGAAGCCTCAAATCATCACAATTGCCCAAAAATAGATACTGTAAATATAACATAATTTTTTCCGTATCAGTTAGTGTTTTTTAGTGTTTCTTTGTATTATCAGCGTTATAATCGTAAACTGCTGAATGTTGTGACTGTTTCACAGCTGGGGGGGGGGGGGGGGGGGGGGGGGTCAGACGTTTGAAAACCAAAACTTTGGCGGCCCATTTTGAAACCCGGTCAGCTGTTAACCATAGAAAGCTGTGAATGTTAGCTCTGAACATGGATGGGAAACCAGAACCACCGTGGTCTGGGGAGGAAACCAACGGTCTGCTGGCTCTCAGGCTGGGAAAGATCCAGCTGGTTCTTAGAGAACTGGAGAGTAGAACCAGCACCGAACTGGCACCAGCACCAGAACCAGAACCAGCACCTGGTTAGCCTTGGTGGAAAAGACATATAAGGGACGCATGTTGGAGGCTACGCAGTGATGGCGAGTAACAGACGCAGGTTGGAGGCTACACAGTGATCCTGACTAAGAGACGCGCGTTGGAGGCTACGCAGTGATCCTGACTAAGAGACGCAGGTTGGAGGCTACGCAGTGATCCTGACTAAGAGACGCAGGTTGGAGGCTACGCAGTGATCCTGACTAAGAGACGCAGGTTGGAGGCTACGCAGTGATCCTGACTAAGAGACGCGCGTTGGAGGCTATGCAGTGATCCTGACTAAGAGACGCAGTGTTGGAGGCTACGCAGTGATCCTGACTAAGAGACGCAGGTTGGAGGCTATGCAGTGATCCTGACTAAGAGACGCAGGTTGGAGGCTACGCAGTGATCCTGCCTAAGAGACGCGCGTTGGAGGCTATGCAGTGATCCTGACTAAGAGACGCACGTTGGAGGCTATGCAGTGATCCTGACTAAGAGACGCAGGTTGGAGGCTACGCAGTGATCCTGACTAAGAGACGCAGGTTGGAGGCTACGCAGTGATCCTGACTAAGAGACGCGCGTTGGAGGCTATGCAGTGGCAACTTCAGGAGCCTCGGATGAAGCTGGGAAGGATTAAACACTGTGGTAATCCACCGCGATAATCATGATATTTTAAATGAAAACGGTAACGGTTATCGTCAACATTTTTATTGTGGTTTACCGTTACACCGGTAATCGTTACAAACTGGGGTTACAATTCGTTGGGAACCACTGTCCTATAGGATTGTCATTGGTCACATGACGAGGGAGGGGGTCAAAAGCAACATGGACTCTATTATGAACTATTAGCTATCAGGATCAATAGTTACAATTATTATTATTATTATTATTATTATTATTATTATTATTATTATACTATTATTATATTACTATTTTTTGCACTTTTTTGAGCTTTCCAGCACATATTTTTGTAAAAACATGTTAATAGGAGAGCCAAAGACACACGGTCTTGTAATCTGATGAATCAGTAATATAGGGTTTTAGTACTTTCATCCAGTGGATTGAAGCAGAAGAAGCTACGAGGAGAAGTACATCAGCAACGTGTACAGAGAGATTAATAGATATCAGATTAAATAACTGCTTCTCTAATTTCAGCTACTGTGTTGGTATGCTGAAGCAGCCTTTGGTGCCCTCGAATCTTTGGCTCTGCAGCGGCAGGAAGAACCAGAGCGGGGGTCTGAGCGGCACCAGGACCAACAGCAGCAGGAGCAACTCTAAGTGCACCGGGCATCTTTCTCTGGTGTCTGATCGGGGCCGGTCACGACATCCAGGGGCCACAGGGATTCAAAGTCCACTGGTTCTGAACCGAAAAACCAGATTAATATTTCTCCTCTTGACAACTGTGATGTTCAATTTGGATGCCCATTTTCAGTTGTTTTGTGAATAACTCTGTTAGACCTTTGTTACTAAGAAACTAATTTGATGAGTAGATAACCCCATATATTTATCTATTTTATAGGGACATAAATACAATTACGTAATTGGGAAAAGATGATGCTTGCATCCAACTTTTTGCAGTATTATCATTATTATTATTTTTCTCAACAAACAACACTTGTTAGGCACTTCTCTAGGCTGTGAGAAAGTGAAAATTGAACTCGGACTCGGTATTCGGCCAAATCCTTAAAATCTGGATTTGTTGCATGCCTACTTATAACTTCAGATTTTGTCTCAATTGTTATTGTATTGTAATTGTTAGCAGTAACTCCGCTGGTTGTTGCATGTACAGTGTGAACAGGAACCGCTGGTAGTTTAGTCAAGGAAGCAAGATTTCATGATTTGGAAAATGGGAAGAAACATAAGATTAAAAGAAACAGAAGTGAGCCTGGCATGGCTTAAAGTTCAACATACACACGTTGTTGTAGTGGGTCAATACCTTTTCATCAATTTTCACCAGATGTGTTGCATAGGAGGAGGATAAAGTTTGACTGAAGTTGCACAGCTATATTCCCTTTGTGTTATTTGACAGAAAACAGTAAAGTGAAAAGTAAATGCAAAATTGCCGATTGCTAATCACATTTTTGTCAACAGCTTTCCTCCCCCCCCCCCCCCCCCCCCCCAGACACTTTGAACCAACTCTATTTTTTTTGGACCTCCTCCAGTTTTATACACAACCTGCACGATTTCTATCAACTAATGCAAATCAGAGTAAAGGTTGAAGCAGGTTGATAGTTGCCAAGGTCCAGGACGGTCAAGCTGCTCAGGTTCAACGGCCAGAGACACAAACAATATTCAGGATACAGAAGAAGAAGAGAAAGAGAAAAAAAAAAAAAAGGACAGAATGAGCTAGACAGAATAAAAGAGGGGACAACAGAGGGAGGTATCGTACTGAGAAGAGATGAAATATCCAGGCAGAGCATGAAATACAAAAGGAGATACGGCCCGCACGACAGGGACAACAACACTAAGATGTCTTCAATTTCATTTTTTTTTTTTTTGTAAAAATGTGAAGTCTCGGAGCAAAAAACGGTAAACATGTACGACAAAAACGCACAGTTCCATCTTTATGTACAGATACAAACAGAAAGTGAAAAACAGAGCGCTCACAAAACAGCCAGGAAACAGAAAGAGGAAAGCCCTGTAATTAAATTTGCAGCCCCCCATCTCCCCCCCCCCCCCCCCCCCCCCCCCCCCCTCTGTCGGGAGGGAAACCTCTCAATTAGCTCTGGCTGTGCATATCGCTCAACAAAAGACCTGTCCCAGGCCATTAGCGTTAGCGAACCAGGCAGCAGTCTTTCCCTAGTTAACGTTGAAGAATTAGCTTCCGGCGATCAAACTACTCAGCCAATGGGAGCGTGAGACCGTGCGTGTGTGTGTGTGTGTGTGTGTCTGTGTGTGTTTGCATGCTCGCAGTGGAGCAAGCATCACACAATAGAGTCAAGGGTTATTTGTCCCGGTGCCCCGGGAGAATCTAATAAAGTTGTTTACAAGCAGATGTTGAATAAAGACACACAATACACTCCTCTTCACCCTCCTCGCTCCCTCAGGCGAACCCATTCACTTCCTTTTCTCAATAACAAAAGGCAGCCCTGCCCCATAGAATTTACCATCTAGGGTGGATAATTGATTTATTTTGCTGGATCGAGGAAGGTATGCAAACATTTAAAAAAAAAAGCCTAGGCAGGGAGATATTCTCTTCCTCTCACAGACATCGTTTCTGACACGTTTAAAAGCCGATTTTTGACTTTTAAGTTTGAGCGTCACGAGTACACCTTCACGGATCTCACTTTTATCTGCGTGTGTTTGCTTGCAGGGACACAGGCATTCAGAGAATTTAATTTTCCTCTGAAAGGCATTGGCTTAGTGTTAAACCTGTCAGCACTACTTCACCCTCGTCACATGCCGACCAGTTGGTAGTCTCGCTCGCTTTGGGCTCTTCACGGATGTGTCGGAACATTTCTGTGAAAAATGAATCCCATTACACAACAAACAGCCCACAGATTCTAACTGGCTCCGGGCCAAATAACAGGACATCCATCTTGTCTGTCCTTTAAATATACAAGGGCATTTTCACTGTGAGACGCAAAACACACGCAGTCTGTGAAAATAACAAATTTAACCCTTATTATCACTTTTTTCTGACTTTTTTGTCACTTTTTCAATGTTGTGGATGCTTTTTTTGATGTTTTTTAATATGTTTAACGTTGACATTTTTGGCGCTTGTTTCAACGGCCCATTTTTTCTGACGAAAAGAAGAAGAAATTAACTGAAAACGTGTCACATTTGACCCAAGGACAACATGAGGGTTAAGAGTCAAATATTGTACATTGTACAGTGGTGCTCATAAGTTTACATGCCCATGCTTAAGTTGACTAAAAAGAAGAA
>NW_022605574.1:389045-390047 GCF_008692095.1 Etheostoma spectabile
ATCATGTTTTGGAGATTTATCTTAATGCCTTAATTAAAAAATGAGGTAAAATCCAACCTTTAAATCCAACCAATTGTCTTAGGGGGGTGTATACTTATGCCCCCTGTATTTTAAAGAAGAACACATTTATTTATGATACATTATTCATTCACATAGAAAATTGGTGTCCTCAAAGGTTGGATTTTACCTCATTTTTTAATTAAGACAAATCTCCAAAACTTGATTTTTTTTATTCCTCTTTTTAGTCAACTTAAGCATGGGCATGTAAACTTATGAGCTGCTTACCTGCTCCAAACTTTCTTTGGATCTCTAATCGTGGCATATACACGACACAATTGGTGTTTTTATCATTACATGGTACCTGCTCGACTCGCCCCGGCCGTGTTGCCCTGTCCTCCTTTTTCCATTTCAGGTTATGACCGCCTCATGAGTGAGGCGAGCGTGGCTGGTCGTCATAGCGACGGCGCAGTTTTCTCAGCATGGGGCAGTTTGCCAGAAGACAAATTTAGTTTCAAAAGAGGCTGGAGGCAGCAAAAAAAACAACACAGAGGCTAAACTATTCCAAACCATGGTGTAAAATGTCACTGGTGCTCTGTTTAGAACCTATATGTGACTTTGCAACGTTCCTAGTGTATTAAAAAAAAGAGGAAAAAAAACTTGATCATCAAAACTAGATAAAAACAGCTTAAGTGGCCGGGTTAGCTCAGCTGGTAGAGCAGGGGCACATATATAGAGGTTTACCCCTCAACGCAGCTGCATGTCATTCCCCCTCTCTCTCCCCCGTCACGTCTTCATCTGTCCTGTGAAAATAAAGGCCGAGAAATGCCCAAGAAAAAAAAATCTTTAAAACAAATGAAAAAAAATGAAGAAAAAAACCAGCTTACATTACGTAAAAGTTGTAATAGTTTGAGGAAAGTTGTGATTTTCAAGACTTTTTGAGCTGTATCAGATGTGATGAGATATACAGATATGCAGTGTGTGTTTGTGTGTGTGTGTGTGTGT
>NW_022605574.1:390057-390655 GCF_008692095.1 Etheostoma spectabile
GTGTGTGTGTGTGTGTGTGTTTTTCTAACAATTAAGAACAGCAGCTGAACACCGGGTTTACAATTAAATAAAGAAGTGTTTGCATTTGTCGTGTGAGCTTTGACTGAACATCTGTTGTCTCATCTGCTCCGTCAGACTGTGTTTTTCTCCGGCTGGGAGGAGACCATCTTCAAACCAGCCTCAAACTCAAACAACAGAGCAGCGAAATATTAGGGTTTAATCTCCCTGACCAACGTCTATCCCACACACCCGGTTTACATCCCATCTGAGGTGAACATCACAAATATCACAAAGATAAACGGCCTCTTGCACTCGAGATTAAAGACTCCGAGTCCGATTTACCCAATGAAGTGACCCAAGAAGACACCATTGCTCAAACATATATTCAGAATAAAGCTCACATCTTTCAGTTTTAAGAGACATCTGACAACATCTAACTCTGTATCAGCCCAAGTTTCGTGCTTGCAACTTTTTGAGCAAATCTCAAAGTGCTACATTTTAGATGATAAAAGCCTGGTAAGAACATCGATATAAAATACAGATATAGTGCAACTTCTTGCCGGATTAATTAAAACTCATAAGTTCTGCTAAAAAGAAA
>NW_022605574.1:390665-399333 GCF_008692095.1 Etheostoma spectabile
TGTTTTTAGTCTTTTTTTTTAAAAGTCTCACTAGTTTGAGGTATCCTTTTTTTCTTCTGTTTACATTGATTTCAAAGCTCTCTGTGGTTTAAAAAAAAAAAAAAACTTTAAGTAGAAATGGATCCACTTTGTAAGAGAGCTGGATTGATCTTACTTTGACAGCTCTAACAGCAGATATAGATAAATGCCTGTCGCGAGTGAAAAGATAACAACAGAGGTTGAGTCACTGTTCCACAAGTTCCACAGCAATTTTACCAAGCCTGAAAACGTTGTGTGTATCAAGTGGAAAAAGGTTTGAACAGAACAATGCCGATGACATGAAAATTATGTTGTTTGTTGCAGAGACGTTATACAGACATATTTCAGATCCAGCTGTATTCTGCAGAAAAAGCTCTGATAGGAAGCAACAACGTTGGATATGTTTTTATTGTCCTTTGATCTAACACAAAGAGCATTTTTTTTAGCATTAGAAGAGCATCCTTACTCCACATACTGTGTATATGTAGAGAGCAATGTGTTAACTGCTCATGAAAGAAGTTAAACTGCTGCTCACACAGAATGGGAACAGTTATTTAGTGGGTCTTTATATCAGTTTTATATCACTTACAGCTCATATCTTTGTTGCTGTCGGTTACACAGTACTATGAAAAGCTCTGTGTCTTTCAGAATGTAACAAGACTAAAGTGGTCGGAAGATACATTTGTAATATGCTGCTGATTCAATTTGGATTATTACTTTTTCTGGGCAGACGTCTTCTTAAACCTCAGACTGCGACTCAATTCTGATTGCCTGGCTGGGCTGTCCTCATGAACCATGTACATAGAGCTATGAAAAGTGCACTGTATTTCTTATGCATAATCGTATGTATAATGTAAGAACACATGTAACACAGAGGGCTTTTCAGTGGGGGAGCAAAGTTTGGGTCCTGGAAGAAGTTAACTTGAAAGAAAAGCAAACGTTGATCCTCCTCCTATCTGACCGTGTCTTAGCTCCTTGCATTGCCCTTAAATGACTATAAATAAATAAAAATAGAAAGAAAAAATCAATAAATTCAGCTTTAAATGTCAGTAGCAATAGTTCTATAGCTTCATTAAATTTCAGGGTTTTCCCTACTATTATAAGTTTTAGGCACAGCACCCAAGGTGTTTTGGGCACCACTGAACGTTACATTGAAAAGCTTTTTTTGTTCACGTCTTTTGTCGGGCCGGTGCGTAGGATGTGTCCATAAGTAGCAGATCAGGAGCTTAGGAAGAGTCCTGCACACTGACCATTACGCAAGCAATAATTAATTTAGAAAATACAACGTTTAGGTCTTAGACCTTCATCAGGTAAATACTGAATGTAAAATGAATGTAAGCATCAAAACTAACTGAATGATTTCTCTCCGATCTAATTATTGTGGTCGGTCCCGAGTGGACTTCTTTAGCAAGTTTTGTCTTTAAAAAGTCCCATGACATGTTGCTTTTTAGATGCTTTTATATAGACCTTAGTGGTGCCCTAATACTGTATCTGAAGTCTCTTTTATATAGACCTTAGTGGTCCTCTAATACTGTATCTGAAGTCTCTTTTATATAGACCTTAGTGGTCCCTAATACTGTATCTGAAGTCTCTTTATATAGACCTTAGTGGTCCCCTAATACTGTATCTGAAGTCTCTTTAATATAGACCTTAGTGGTCCCTAATACTGTATCTGAAGTCTCTTTTATATAGACCTTAGTGGTCCCTAATACTGTATCTGAAGTCTATTTCCCAAAATTCAGCCTTGGTGCAGAATTACAGAGAAAAGTCCCACAATGAGCTTTCCTTTGGATGTGCCATTTATGTGTATGTAGCTTTAACTGCTATTGAGGAGGAGGGGGGAGGCAAGGTGGAGGTTCGGGTTGTCTCTCTCTCTCATGTTTGGGACAAATTCTCTGGGCAGGCAGAGAAAGGGGAGGTAACCTTGCTCCTTATGACCTCATAAGGGGCAAGATTCCAAATCGGCCCATCTGAGCTTTCATTTTCTCAGAGGCAGAGCAGGATACCCAAGGCTCGGTTTACACCCATCACCATTTTTAGACAATGGGGGGCCATAGGCAGGCTGGGGGGACTCATATTAAGTGACATTTCCTTCTATAATGGTTATTCATTCATTCTCTGCTTTAGCTTTTCCAACATTTACACACAGATATGTTAATAATAACAGTCCAAAATGAAGGGGAACTTGGAATGTTTATTCACTTGTTTATTAAAAACGTGTTTTGTGGGAGGACCCCCTAAACCCCCGGCCAAATACTGTACGTCCACCTAAGTCTCCTGCATACCTAAGGAAAACACTGCATTTAACAGTTTTGCTGAAGCGCTGCCTTTCAAAACTGCTCTCCCTCATTATGTCGTTGAATTGGTTCAGATTTTTGCAAATATCACGCGAGGGAAACATAACCTTAGTAACACCGAGAGGCTCATGATACACCTCTCTTTTTATTTAAGTGCGTTCAGAATTGGAGAGCAGGTAATTAGTGACATTTCCGTTTGTGCGCGCGTGTGCTTGTTGAAATCAGATGTTAATATTGTAGTTTAAAATTCTGTTATCACAACCATTATGTACTTACTTGATGTTGTAATCACTACACACAGGTCTGAAATACACACACGCTCACATGGAGAGATGGCAGAGTGAGTGGGTGGCCAGGGCTGGACCAGCACCCTGAGCGGTAGGGGGGGTACGGTGCCTTGCTCCTGACAGTGCCCAGGAGGTGAATGGAATCTCTCCAGCCACCAATCCACACAAAAAAGCGTACAAGTGTACAATTGTCCATGTATTCCATGGAGGCAGAGAAACTTCTTTGTTAAACATTACAATTAAAGAGCCTTCACCTTATTGTTTAAAATGTATTAAAAAACCATTTTATATATATATATATATATATATATATATATATATATATATATATATATATCTGCAAAACTTACGAACACACAGGTTTCCACTTTCATAGAAGCCGGGGCAGCATTGAGAGCGTCGCCTGTACATCGTCCTCACGCCTCTTCTGTACGCCGTCTTGTAGCTGATTCTGCACACGCACACGCACACACACACACACAGAGGGAGAGAGAGTACAACATTTACTAAGGAGGTGGTGTTGTGGTTCTGCACTGTGAAAACAACAGATTTGCCCACGTACTGTAACTACACTAGTGAAAGACGAGCAACACTTAAGCGTTTAAGGGAGGTTCTCCCACTCGTTCAAGGACGCTGATGTTGTCTGACATTTCAGCTTAAGATCAATGACTCAGCTCTTAGCTGGAGGAGCTAAACCGGTGCCTATAAAGCTTAATGTGGTCATTAAAGCCGATGGTTGCTCATCAGAATGAGCACATCACACAAAGCTCAAGTGGACGGCCGGTGTTGGGTAGTAGACACCAGCGACTGACTGCTTCTGAACTCCAGCTACAGACGTTCAAACAGTACAAGATGTACAGCGTTTAACATCCTGTATACAAGATGTACAGCGTTTAACATCCTGTATACAAGATGTACAGCGTTTAAAATCCTGTATACAAGATGTACAGCGTTTAACATCCTGTATACAGATGTCCAAGCGTTAACATCCTGTACGATGTCCAGCGTTGACATCCTGTATACAAGAGGTACAACACGTTTAACTCCTGTATACAAGATGTACAGCTTTAACATCCTGATACAAGATGTAACAGCGTTTAACATCCTGTATACAAGATGTACAGCGTTTAACATCCTGTATACAAGATGTACAGCGTTTAACATCCTGTATACAAGATGTACAGCGTTGGACATCCTGTATACAAGATGTACAGCGTTTAACATCCTGTATACAAGATGTACAGCGTTTAACATCCTGTATACAAGATGTACAGCGTTTAACATCCTGTATACAAGATGTACAGCGTTTAACATCCTGTATACAAGATGTACAGCGTTGGACATCCTGTATACAAGATGTACAGCGTTTAACATCCTGTATACAAGATGTACAGCGTTTAACATCCTGTATACAAGATGTACAGCGTTTGACATCCTGTATACAAGATGTACAGCGTTGGACATCCTGTATACAAGATGTACAGCGTTGGACATCCTGCGTATAAGATGAGAACTGACTGGATGTCTCTGAGACCAAGAGGGAAAGGAAATCACACGTGATCACATGAACTGTTTAAAAATTGGTTGTCCTATTTTTTCTAAATGCAGCAAGATGATTCCTACATGAAACTGCTCACGTGTCATGTGTATGCCGATATATGTATATACGATTTTTTAAAGATATTTTTTGGGCATTTAAGGCTTAAAAATGAAAGGAGGGGGAATGGCATGCAGCAAAGAAAGGGCTGCAGGTCGAAGTCGAACCCACGGCCGCTGCATCAAGGAGTTATGTGTGTGTGTACACACACCACACACACACACACACACACACACACACACACACACACACACAGTATATCCACATATTGTAGTTGCCGGTAGAGACATTTGCATAATTTAAGTTCCATAAAAGATTAGTTTATTAGTTTTTTTACCATGTTTGAATGTAGCATCATATATTTTGTATTTCTCTGCATTTCTTTTGCTTTTGAAGTGTGTTTGTGCGAACTGACTGGTTTATGTGGGCTTGTAAAGCGGAACTACTGTTCTGAAGTTTGGTTGTTCCAGACATTTATTGTCGTTGCACCAGCATCGGAAGATGCAGCGCATGTCGAGCTAACTGCGGCTCGTTGAGTTATTTTGTAATGGCGTTACATTTTAAGTTAATCGAGGGACACGCTCGAGAGAAGTTTTTCACTCCCTTGGAGTTAAAGGTATGCGTAGTTATTTCTTGTGTGTAATTATCAACATAAAAGTACAAATGTGTTACGTTTTTTAACAGTCAATCTGTGTTGCTTATTTATTCATGTGCTGAATAGTAAGAATATTCTTACTTCTGTAATTTATGTGATTTCTATGTTGTATTTAGTTCTCACGGCATGTTTGATGGCATCGAGGAAGACATAATTCGACCAATAAATGCCCGAAAAGAAGAACGCCTTGTGTCCGTGTCTGTTAACTGGAGGGAGCTACAGTGAGAACTCACGAGGTGGAGACGTGGAGAGTTAAAGATCCGCGCCTGCCGTCCGTAGACAGAGCTGCACGGTTATAATGAATTGGACCTTCAAAGATAAGACTGTGCATACGATGATAACATAGTCATTGCATGGCTAAACCTACAAGAAGTCGAATATTTAAGACAAGTTAAATAAGAGTCTCGCAGTCTTAAGTGACTGTGGTGAAAACCAAAGAATGCTCAGCAAGCTTCCTGATTGGTTAATAGCCTGATGGAACAGGAAGGTCCTGGCAGTTGAGGAATCAACACGTGACTTTCCAAGCTTCGGCGAATTTGTTCAGTTTGTTGCAAGAGAAGCCGAGATAGCCTGCAATCCTGTGACATCTCTTCATGCTTTGAAGTCTGGTGATAGTGAAAAGGTTAAGACACCAAAGCCTCGAAATGTGGGTGCAAAGGTGCTGATAGGCAGCTCAGAGGAAAACCCAGACTCTAAAACATGTGTCTGTTGTGAGAAGTTGCACCGTGGGATTCAAACATGTCGGAAGTTTAAAGAAAAGTCAATCTCAGAAAAGGTCAGGTTTGTGCAAACTAAAGGAACTGTGTTTTGGATGCTTGAAGACAGGACACCGTTCTAAGAACTGTGAGAGGAGGAGTGTCTGCGACACATGTAAAAGGAAGCACCCAACCTGTTTGCATGAAGACCGTGTCAAGGATCACGGAAAGACAGATAACAGAGATGACGAGAGAAAGGAGAGTTGGAACCAAGACAAAGGGAAGGAGAGGTCAAAGGAAAGGACGGATTTTAAGCAAACAAATGAAGCTTCTAAGTAAGTCGCCTCTAACCGTGTAGTGCAAAACATGACTGGAACATACACGTCCACCATTATTCCAGTGTGGTTGTCAACAACAAGTAGCCTAGAGCATGAAGTTCTCGTATATGTCATGTAACGTCAGCACAGTCATTCCAAGTCAGAAGTTAACTGGGTTGCAGATCAGAGGTTTTTATTCACCAAAGAAAATCCCTCTTCCAGTAACCCTTTCAAGAGACTTCATTCCTGCCAATGTAAGTCACATTCCTACACCCAAGACAGCAAGAGCATGGCCTCATCTAGAGCATCTTGCAGAAGACACTGCTCCTTTAATTGACTGTGACGTTGGTCTGCTTATAGTTTACAACTGTTCTTAAGCCCTGTTACCCAGAGAAATGTGTGTCTCTGGGTAAGATGAGGAGCATTTTGCTCAAAAAACAGACCTTGGCTGGAGTATTGTTGGCTCTGGTAGTAACTGTGTTGACTACGGAGATGCGATTGGAAGCAGCAACAGAACTATTGTCAGACAAGTAATGCCATGCCTTCAGGCTTCTGACAATCTGACAAGTCCGATACATATGTCGAACACATGTCAAGGAGTTAGTCATTTTGCCAAATGTTATGAAGATATTGGAGTGACTTTAAAGAAAGGAAGCGTGGAGGACGCTCACTTCTCACAAGAAGATCTTCGATTCATTTCAATGATGGAAGCCTGATGTTCACTGTGAAATGCCTTTACCATTTAAAGAACAAGCCTAGTCAAGACAACTGAAAAATGGCACAAAACCCGCAGAACGGCGCAGGTCAATGTCTATTGTGATTGTGCAAGATGACAATGCACCACGAAATGAGAGGAAACTCGCCAAGGTCACTGAAGTGTATCCTGGTGAAGATGGACGTGTGAGAAAGCTGCGATTGCTGATCAGTGAGTCAACACCGGATGAACCAAGGAAAGCGGCTCACTAAGCAACCTTACCTAGAACGGCCTATTCACAAGACGGTTGCCTTGCTTTAAGCTGATTAATGCAGCCTTGGTTGTTGCTACCTCACTTAAGTCTCATGATCTTATATTTAAGTTAATAAGACATCACCAGTGATTTTGTGGGAGTGTAGCTGCCGGCAGAGACAGCTGCATAATTTAAGTTCCATAAAAGAATAGTTTAATTTAATAAGAAACCATGTTTGAATGTAGCATAATATATTTTGTATTTCTCTCCATTTCTTTTGCTTTTGAAGTGTGTGTGTGTGTGTGTGTGTGTGCGAGCTGAGACACAGCGAGTTGCACACACACAGACATTTATTCATGTTGCACCAGCATCGGAGCATGCAAACCACGCAGAGCTAACTGTGGCTCGTTGAGTTATTTTGTAAGATGATGGACAGATGATCAACAGTAACGTAACGAACCACGTCACCAAAGCGTGCTTGGGTTGAATTGGTTTACAATAAAGATGGCTGCCGCTGGAGATGAGATGTGTAGAATCCTCCATGGCGTCTGTTAGAGAAGATATCGACAGCGTATTTATTTTAAAAGAGGAACAGAGAACCGCCATCAAGGCAGTTGTTGATCGTAAATATGTTTTTGCCGTCCTTCCTACGGGATTCGGCAAAAGTTCAACATACATCAATGTCACATACTCCGTTGCTCTGATTGGCTGTAGATCTATCGGTTGCTCTGATTGGTTATAGGTCTATCTGTTGCTTTGATTGGTTGTAGGTCTATCTGTTGCTTTGATTGGTTGTAGGTCTATCGGTTGCTCTGATTGGTTATAGGTCTATCTGTTGCTTTGATTGGTTGTAGGTCTATCTGTTGCTTTGATTGGTTGTAGGTCTATCTGTTGCTCTGATTGGCTGTAGGTCTATTTGTTGCTCTGATTGGTTGTAGGTCTATTTGTTGCTCTGATTGGTTGTAGGTCTATCTGTTAATCTGATTGGTTGTAGGTCTATCTGTTGCTCTGATTGGTTGTAGGTCTATGTGTTGCTCTGATTGGCTGTAGGTCTACCTGTTGCTTTGATTGGCTGTAGGTCTACCTGTTGCTTTGATTGGCTGTAGGTCTATGTGTTTGCTCTATTGGCTGTAGCTACCTGTTTGCTTTGATTGGCTGTAGGTCTATTTGTTGCTCTGATGGCTGTAGGTCTATTTTGTTGCTCTATTGGCTGTAGGTCTATTTGTTGCTCTGATTGCTGTAGTCTATTTGTGCTGATTGGCTTGTGTCTATTGTGCTCTGATTGGCTGTAGGTTATTTGTTTGCTCTGATTGGTTGTAGGTCTATCCAATTAAGTGCAGAAGAATAGGCTCTTTCGAGATGAGCCAGTCTGCGCAGAATCGATAACCGGCGATCGGCGCCCGTTGCATCCGGTTGATTTGTGTCCGACTTGATCCCGACTTGCTCTGACGTCATGCACACGTGGGCAACGGAAATCTCACGAGAGCAAGGCGGCCGCATTTCTGAGACCCGGCGGCGCAGTTGCTTTTCACCGACTGCAAGAGCCAGGCGGACCCAAGCATGCTGGAAACGCCGGCTTCTCAGCTGATTTAACACCTGATTGGTTTACAACATGATGAGTTTTATATAAACTTTTTACTGTTTTTGAATCGGAGGGATTCTAACCGCTATTTGTCTGATTTAAAGACTTATTCTGTCCAGAACCATGTTGTGGCGGATAGAGACGTTTAGAAGTCAGAGAGACTAAATCCGTTCAGATCACGGATCTCTACATGTGTTGTAATTAAAATCAGCACGATCTCATGTAGAGCACTTTGCCAGCTACTCTGTCATAATTAAAACAACTGTTCAGAAT
>NW_022605574.1:399358-406305 GCF_008692095.1 Etheostoma spectabile
GGCTGTAGGTCTATTTGTTGCTCTGATTGGCTGTAGGTCTATTTGTTGCTCTGATTGGTTGTAGGTCTATCCAATTAAGTGCAGAGAGAATAGGCTCGTTCGAGATGAGCCAGGTCTGCGCAGAATCGATAACCGGCGATCGGCGCCCGTTGCATGCCGGTTAGATTTGTGTCCGACTTGATCCCGACGCTTGAGTCATGCAACTGTGGGACCACGCGGAAACTTCACGGAGGCAAGGCGGCCGCAGTTCTGAGACGCAGGCGGCGCAGTTGCTTTTCACCGACTGCAAGAGCCAGGCGGACCAGAGCATGCTGGGAAACGCCGGCTTCTCAGCTGATTTACACACCTGATTGGTTTACCAACATGATGACGTTTTATATAAACTTTTTACTGTTTTTGAATCGGAGGGATTCTAACCGCTATTTGTCTGATTTAAAGACTTATTCTGTCCAGAACACATGTTGTGGCGTTGAGAGACGTTTAGAAGTCAGGAGACTAAATCCGTCAGATCACGGATCATCTACATGTGTGTTGTTAATTAAAATCAGCAACAGATCCATGTAGAGCACTTTGCCAGCTACTCTGTCATAATTAAAACAACTGGAAAATGTGTACAAGCTGATATGTGGGTCTGATTATATTTTATAAACGGAATCGCACACCAGTGTTTCATTCATACTCGCCCAGCCGAAGGCGGCTGGAATCGGCTGGAAACGTGTCGACTTACCGCAGCTTTTGTCCCCGCCCCCCGCGCTACGCCCTAGCTACGTCCACTTTACAGGCGAGGCGCAGTTCATCTCGAACGAGCCTATTGTCTTTCCTGGTCCGTTTGAAACACGCCCCATAATCACAGCCCAATGGAGAATGGGAGTATGACTACGTCAGGCTAGAACTGTCCTTTTAAGAATAAGCAAAAATGCAAAACACTACAGCTGATAATCAATTATTATTTTTAATACAAAATTTGCAAAAAAAGAAGAAAAAAAATGTTACATACCCGTTCTTTTCTGTTTCATATTATATTAAACTGAGTATCTTTGGGAACTTAAAAGACATCACCTTGGACTTTGGGGAACTGGGATCGACGTTGCATAGACAACGTTATTAATCAATTAATCTAGAAAATAACAACAACAACAACAACAGGTAATGAAAAGAGTTGCGGGCCTAATGAACACTGAGTTGGATGATCTGCTTCGTTCCTCGTTCAATACTTTACCACAGCAAATTAAATATTTGAAGAAACATTATTTTGAGCACTTTAAAGGAGTCACCACCTCGGGGCGTTTGAGAAATTGTGACATTTTATGGACTAATTTAAAAATAATTCCATACTGCAGCCTGAGAGTGTTGCCGTCTGAGTCCATACCTGTGTCTGGTGCATTTGAACCAGTTGAGGATGTCGGTGCAGCGGGTGTAGTAGACCTGGTCAAATGGATGAGCGTAGGACTCCTGCACCGTCACTGCATAGCTGGAGGGATGAAAAAAAAAACAACAACCACAGATTAACAGAGTTCCTAGAAACTGTTGGATGTATGCACAATTAATTTCCTAATCTTGTGTAAATTAATCAAAAAAGCTGCCTGTCACACATCAAATTAAAGTGTTTTTCCAACCACCCTCAAGGCTTTACTGAAGTCCGAAAACTCCTAACTGAAACTGGCACTGCGTTGGAGTAGACACAATATTTTAAAAAGGCTGAACATCACAGAGGTACGTTTCTTTTCCTCATGACTCTCAGCAATGTTTCCTGTTAAAAAAAGATCGTCAGGAAGTCAAGTATTGATCCCGGGATGGAGAGCGAGGACGTGTCCTTGTGGTGCAATTTATTAAACCTGGAAAAAATGTATTCTTTCGAAGCTTTAAATGGCTTTATTTTATCCGCCTAAAAACCACCAGTGTTTGGGATTTCCAAGAATCCTGACAGAACTTTACTTTTGATGTTATGTGACGATAGTAGGTTGATATACCTGTCTTAAAAATGTGTCCATCCTAAATGTAAGGAATGACTGGTGGTTGTTTTATATGAGTCGTGTCATGCAATGATAGTGTATGTTTAGTTTATGTCTTAAAACTTAGATTTTTTTTATTGTTTATGATGTTGTTATGTGTATTTATTTTTTGCATTGCCACATTTTCAAGAGAGTTTTAAGGAAGGAAGAATCCTGCAATGCAGGAGCTAATGAGGATCCCAATTAAACAAACACATTTCTAGAATTTTCTCTTCTATGCAGAACTTCTTTTCCTGTAACAATACACTCCTGACACAGATGGATAAAAAGGTCACTGAACTGAGTCTAACCTTTAGCAAGAAGTTAAAACTGTTACAGTCATCGGAGGTAATATACTTTTCCACAATTCCCACAGAGAGATTATCGATCACAGCGCATGCACTCTGAGTTGCTCTCATCAGAAATGACATTGTGCTTTAACTCAGCGAGGCACTGAGTGCTGAGACCACTCAAGCAGTCACATTACCATCGCTGTGGATTTACGGCCTCAGCGTGTCCCCAGGAGTAAACCTTTTGATTATTGGCGAACCCTCAGTCTTGATTTGTGGCGGGGAGTCCATTAGTTCAATGCGGCGTTTTGAGCGCTGTTATTTCACTTTGAATATTGAGAAGAGGAGACTGAATTGGGCGAACTGACCTCTCCCAGTGGCTGCACACGTTGGGGTCGTCCGGGTTGAGGGGCGACGCCAGAGAGATCCAGCCCAACAGGTGGAGCCACAGCAGGGCTTGGGGGGGGAACCCACCGGCCCCCATTGTCCTCCTCTCTCCGTCCTGTGGGGAGGAGAGAGAGAGAGAGAGAAAGAGAGAGAGAGAGAGAGAGAAAGAGAGAGAGAGAGAGAGAGAGAGAGGATGAGAAACATTTCACCTTTAAAAAAAAGGGACGTGGTGGGCATGAATCAGAAAAGAATCCGTGAGGACAAAATGTAACTCTGGCATCAAGGCCATTTATTCTCAATCAATCCAAAAATGAAGAGGAAAAGATAAACCGTGAGGGAAAAGTTTCAATATGACTCACAAAACAACAACCTCAAGAACTCAGTGTGTTGGTGGCGTTCATCAAACCTGTCCACTTCATGGTACATTCCCTCAAATACTGAGTGTTTCCATCCTTTCGACTAAACAACAATTTTGAGCAAAATATTGTACTTTTACTGAACTACATCTTTCTGACAGATATAGTTACTTGTTACACGTGAGAGTTTTAATACATTAAAAAAACATGTGATAAGCCATTGCAGTGTTAATGATTGAGGTCTTAATCAGGACCTTGTGTCACATTTCAGATGTCTATTAGTTGTTAGCAGATCCACCTAAAATAGTTGTTTGAGGCCCACAGAGGTAAAACTATCCAATATTTCACAATAAACAAAAACATCAAACATTAGAGGAAAGTCCAAAAGTTTATTTTTTCTTTGCTTTTAAATTAATCATATCATGACCGCTCAGATTAATCTGGTGGCCACACATGGTGCCAGGCCGGGGATAAAGGCCTGTAACAAATCTCTGCAGCCTCAGTGAAGTCCCCTCAAGCAATAAGTATTTTTACTTTTGGGTTGGGTGCGGTTTGCTGTATGTGCACGTTGGGCGGCCATGCAGCCACAAATAATAACACCACCATAGAATGAAATGCAACGATGACAACAAGAGGTGCTTTTATTCCATATGCATAATCCGACAACTGTGCATTGGCAATAATGTTTCGGATGAAATGGCTATCACAACGTCCGAAACAAAATGAATAATATCGAACTAATGCATTTAGCCTCCAACTGTAAAACACTTGTAAAACCATCAGGCTATCATCCCAATCTTGGCAATTATAGTTGTAGACATTACGTAGCCTGTCTGGTGTGAAGTCTTCCATCTTTGCACATGAAAGACATTTTTGCCATTGCCTTGTGGCCACTTGCATTAGGGTTATAGCTATTTTGTTCAATATTCTGTAGCCAAATTCAATTAAAAACCGCATTCATATTGAATGTGCTGTGTGCCATGTCTGCTTTTATTGAAAACAAACTGTAACAGGGTTCAGAGATTATGGCGGTCCCAAATGCAGAGCCAGCAGGCGGTGGCGAGCTTGAGGATTTAATTAAGACAGCAGGGAAAATAGTTCCAAACGTAGAGGAAGTCAAAAAACAGGAATCCCAAGAAAGAAGGAGACTACACACACTCACAATCCCAAACAGCACAAAGATCTGACACTAGACAAAGAAAACACAGAGACTAAATACACAAGGTAACGAGGTGAAACATGGAACCGGTGACACGAGGGCTCAGGAACAGGTGAAACACATCAGGGTGGGGCAGACAATCACAAAGGTGGGAAAACACAAGGCAGGAAGTAAAACAAGACATGACAAGGGAGGACAAAAGACTATGAAATTAAACAGAAATAGACAACCATGAAAGAAAATTCAGTTCAATTTTATTTATAGTATCAGTTCATAACAAGAGTTATCTCGAGACACTACAGATAGAGCAGGTCTAGACCACACTCCAGAATTTACAAGGACCCAAAAGTTCTAGTAGTTTCCTCCAGAGCAAGCAACAGTGCGACAGTGGCGAGGAAAAACTTCTTTTTAGGTAGAAACCTGGGACAGACCCAGACCCAGACCCAGACCCAGGCTCTTGGTAGGCAGTGTCTGACGACCGGTTGGGGTTAAAATGAAGAGTGGCAATAACAGTCAAAGAAAAGAGAACTTCCTTAAAATTTAAGGATTGCATTGGTGAAGCTCCCCATTGTCTGGCGGTGGGGACACTGGTGACCCTTTGGAGTGGTCCTTGGTTGGGGACCAGTGGACTTAACTAACTGGAAATAAAAGTAGTTAAAACTAGCTCCAGCTCGACCAGCTGCAACAGTAAAGTCTTACTTACACATTGACACTTGAGTATTAACAGTGAAATGTACGAGTAGATGGAACACCAGCTAGGCATGGGTGGCGGTAGCACCTCCTCCGGGACCCACGGGTCAGCTGCAGGGTCATCAGGCAGGAACCACCACTCACCAACGTTTCTCTCCTTTAATCCTGGAACGTCTTCTGGTCTTCTGGTGGCGAAGCAGTGACGAGGACGTCTCCCTGTCACCCCCTTTAGCTGATAGGTGTTACCCTCTACGGCTTTTGTTTGGGTTAGTTGTTCTTTCCCCAGCTCTTGTCTTTCTTCCTTAGCCAGAGCCAAAAGATCCTCTTCTCGGCCTCCTCTGCTTGCTCTTTGGTTGCCTTTGGTCTTTGGTTTTTGGTCTTTGGTCACTTTATGATTTACAGCCCCACGTAGCCTCGGCTTTCAACCTCCACTGGATAGATGGTGGTCTTCCAGCTAGTCTACCGGCGCTCAGCAGCCAGCTCTGAGTACTTGGCCTTCTTGCACTCGTAGGTGACCTCCGTCCCCCCATCCGCTGGTATTTTGAGCTCAATGAGGAGCATGGATTTTGCAATGGTGGACCGAGAGAGAATGTCGGGGCTGAGAGATGTAGCAGGGATCTTGACCGGGAAACAGAGCTGCCTGTTGAGGTTGACTCTCATGGTCCACTCCTGGTCAGGTAAAAATGCCCTAGGTGTTTCTCAAGGCCTGATATTTCTTCTCCCACCCGTGAAAATGCTGATATGGTTGTTGTTCTCTGTTGGTGGTAGACCTTTGCTGCTGTGTCGACGCAACTCAGGTATCTTCCTTAGGACCTGGTTGTGGCGCCATCTGTAGCGTCCCTCGGACAGCGCAATCTTCCAACCTGACAAGATGTGCTGGAGGCTTGCGTTAGGGGTATTGCAGAGTGGGCAGCATTCCTCACTCCTGAACCACGAGGGCAGGGAAGCGTGTCGTAGGTTGAGCGGATGAGAATGCTGAGCCTTGCTTGAGAGACCTTTCACAGGTCTGACCAGGTTATGTTTCAGTTGACAACTCTCCCCCAGGTTGTCCAGCTTCCCTGCGGACCCTGCGACATGGCCTTGATCTTGTAGCGCTCCTTCTCCATTCTTGTCACTTCTGCCACCACCATTTCCTGCCTCCTTTTGTGGCTGGCCTTGGATCAGAACCGTGGCGCTTCTCCCCACCCCAGCCCTGCTCTTCCTGTCTGAAGTCAGCCAACAATCTCTTGATTTTGCAGATGACTGACAGTTTGGTTGACCTCAGTTTGGGTGTTTACTTCCAGCCTGACCAAACTTTGGGGTTCGCTTTCCTTACAGCCCTGTCAGCAGACTCTCAACTCAAGAACAAGTCTGGTCTTCGTGGCAGCCCCAACCACTTTCGGAAGAATGTGTTGGCCTTTCCATCCATCTTACTTGTGGTGGATGAGAGGATCTCACTCATTTCCAGTGGCCCCATCACCCTCCTGTAGAGCGTAAATTGGTAGCACCAGACCTTGTACTTCCCTGGGAGTTGGCTTTGATCAATTCTTTAATCAATTCAGACCTGAGAACTGTTTCATCACGGTTCTCCAACGTATATAATTATATATCAGACACAGGGGCTGTTTTACTGCACAAGGAAAACTTTTGATATTCTTTAGGTAAAGGATCTGAGTTTTTTCTTTTTTTCTTTTACTATTGGGCTGCTGCTCGTTATGTAAAGCCGTTATATGATGTTTAATCTCTGTCAGCTCAGAAACAGCAGCAGGTGGTCTTTTCACAGCTTCGAAGTGTTTACAGAGAGAATTGAGTTGTTTACCTTTAGATTCAGTCACTTTAAGCAAAACCCTTCTGAACCTGTTTTGGATTGGAATCTGCATTTTCTATATCCCTGTCATTCCACTTCCGGGATTGCGCCGTTACTGAAGGAAATTCCATCGGATTTCACTTATTTAGGCTGGATATCCGTTGCCTTGGGTTTTCTTCGTGTTGGCATTTTAAACGCCGGTGGATTTCTGAGGACTATGGTTCTCCTCAGGCTCTTCAGATCTCTGCAGGGTAAATCCAGACAGCTAGCTAGACTATCTGTCCAATC
>NW_022605574.1:406324-415758 GCF_008692095.1 Etheostoma spectabile
GTCCTCAGGTCTCTGCAGGGTAAATCCAGACAGCTAGCTAGACTATCTGTCCAATTGTTTTCTGTTCCAGGACTAAAACTACTTTTTCCGGAGCTTAGTGCTGCCCAAGACGATTGTGATTGGTTTAAAGAAATGCCAAAAAACCAGAGCACGTTTTTCTCCCATCCGGGAATGCTGTGTGGACTAGCCAGACCAGAGTCTAGGGGTTGTGTCAACAGCAGCAAACAGAGAAACACCGATACAGACGCCGAACGTTTTGCCGCCTGATTGGTTCACGATAGAGTATACATGCTGCCTCCTGTTTACCCCGGCACATGTGTGCCAAGTATACGAGAATGTTGATGAGATATGCAGTTTGGGAGATCAGTATAATCATTAAAGGTGCCCTGCTACACGTATTTCATTACTTTGTGGTATTGTCTGAAGTTCTACCATGGACCCTACAATTTTTGTGGAAAAAAAATTGCCTTGGTTACCTTGTTTCAAATACTAGAAATATATACTGTATGGGTAGATATGTGAAATACGCCTATGTCACATATCTTTTAAATAATATTTCAAATGGTTTTATTTTTATGCACCAAACACCACACCCTGATTTTGAATCAGATGTTGTTTCACGTATCATTCCTACAACAAAACCACTACCAAAATTCAAGACCCAAACTACTCATACGCCACGTTTTTTTTGGGTTTTTTTGAGGAATGCTTCCTCTTTAATCAGGAAAACAATGGAGACCACAAACTACAAGTGATGTCTCTGATAACAGTATACCAATCGGTGCTGCCTACACCGTGTTATAATCCTGCTAGAGTTTGCACCCAGCAGACTTAAACAGGGCAAGCTTTAAATGTGTTTTTAGCCTCTTAACATGTTCAAAATGTCATTAAAAGTGCTTACCCATGTGAAGTGATTCCTTCTGAGTGAACACAGTGAATCTGACTGCTGTAGATGTGAAAGAAATGTATGAAAGTTGTGTTAATTCAGCTGTGTTTAGTTCTGGTGTTGAGACGAGTTAGAGAGCTTAGGGACCGTCTACAAACTACAACACAGAAAAGAGATAAAACTTAAATATGTAGGCTCAACTTTATGATTAAATAAGGTAGTGTCTCCAGATTTACCTCAATTATAACTTGCCTCCTGCTAGTTGTACTACAGAACTTACTTTCAAATATAAGCATATGCTTATTTTTCTTTTTTAATATGTTTGTATCTCTTTTCGGTGTTGTAGTTTGTAGACAACACAGGAACTAAACACAGCTGAATTACTTCATGCATTTCTTTCAAATCTACAGCAGTCAGATTCACTGTGCTCACTCAAAAGAAATCACTTCACTTTTAACGACATTTTGAACATGTTAAGTGGCTAAAAACACATTTAAAACTTGCCCTGTTTAAGCCTGTTGGGTGCTAACTCTAGCAGGAGGATAACACGATGTAGGCAGACTTCCACATTTTCAAACAACAGAGCTACGTGTTGAAATCAACCGGAATCCTCCTTTAACAAAAGGATTTAGCATGTAGAAAGAACACATATTTGGACAAATGTTGAAGTTAGTTGGGCAGGGGGTGTTAAGCAGTATGGAAGGAAACAATATATAATCTTACTGTAATTTACAAGAGTGGCACAGAACAGACTCTTGCTATAAATAAACCGAGATAAAAATGGATGCGAGCTGCAATTTCAAAAATGTCACTGTCACTGTCGGTGGCCAATGTCATAATACGAAAAGCAAAAGGGAAAGCAATGCAACTAGAGTGTAAATATGAAGATTTTCTGAAATTCCGACCGAGTTCACCAGGCAATAAAACTTCTGCTTGGGGGGGGGGGGAGAGATCCACTGTTATTTTCTGCGGCGCAAAGTGACGGCGGCTGAATGCACGTCAGGAGAAAAAGAGCGAGCGTTGTGAAAAAGTTGAAACCTCTGGTACTTTATACAAGATGAAATAGCAGGACACGCATGCACTGCTGAGAATGCCAATCAGCGTCTCTACAAGCAACGACTCAATGTGGGGTTGTGTGCCTGACATAACCAATCTTGTTTTCCACAGAAATTCCTCACTGCTTTACATAAAGGTTAGATACAACAGTAAAGGCAGCAGCCAGCGGGGAGTCATCACTCCTTTCCCAAGCTGTCATTTTCTTTTGCTGAAATAGGAGAAGAAAAAAAATCTCAGTGCAAAACAATTTAAGGAAGCACTGATTTTTAGCTGCATAGATATTATTATTGTTATCATGTATCCCCATGGTTGCATCTCTGATGCAACCATGGGGAGAATTGCAGGCAATGTAGATAGAAATTACGGATACGGATCCTTTTCAAATCCTTTTTTCTTTTTCTTTTTTTCTTCTCACGCTGGTCTGAATTCCAAACATCCTGATATCCTTATGGGACAAATATCTCCATTGAGGCACCTTTATTTTCAAAATGTTTATGCAATTTATGTTTCTGGGGAGTGTTGTAGGTGGTGGACGGCAGCTGTGGGCATGACAGTGACATCCTGAAAGCCTCGAGAAGGGACCCTTTCCTCAGGCCATGACCATTTCAGAGGCGCACACCCACTGACAGCCCTGGAAAATCATGGTGATGGTGAATAAACCCCTGAGTGACACAGGTGGTACGAGCCAAATTCTCCCGCCCACGCTGTCCCGTAAAAGGAATGGCATTGTGATGTTCATTTGTGGGCAACTGCTGAAGTGTTCTCATTAGGTTTAATAGGAGTGGAGGCCACCAGGAGACACTGAGAAGTCAGGCAAGATGGATGTTTTTTTGTGGTTTTCTCATAGGTGTCTGCTATGTGCAGCCAGACGGGCGGCAGACAGTGCATCAGCCTCTGTGAGATGAATTGATAGGGACAATAAGTCAAGTCTGACGTAAACAACCCCATCGCTGACATGTGACATAGAGGATAATAATTACATGGTAAAGTGAGAGAGACAGTTGAGCTTGGGATAGGTTAAAGGCAAAAACCCATTCTCAATGGAATTTTAATTTAAGAAGACATTTTATCAAATTGTTCATTCATTCATTTTTGCCAACCTCATTTTTAGAATTCAAGTTGGGAAGATGCTACCAAGTTTTTTTCTTCATTTGTTAAATCCAAAAAAATGAATTCCACATGTGTGTTGTTGCATTTTGAGAGACTTAACTACTATAACAAAATGCTAATGTTATTTTTTGTTGTTAAAGTGGATTTTGACAACGGTATCGATACCCAGCCCTATCCTGAGGATTAGAGAAAAATACTTTTATATTTTTGTGAAAGCCAGTTCAAACCAAGGAGCATGTCCAGGGAATAATGTTAGACAGGAAGCAAAAATGTCACCTGGAGACACAAACTGCAGCTTACCTTGAGCAAAGGAGTGTGTGATGAATGGTAATCTGTTGTGGAACTGAACTCTGTTGCAACAAAAAGACCCCCAGTGGACGAGGATGGGGCTGGACCTCAGGACGCCTGTGTGGAACACAGGGGGAAAAACACTAAGAACAAATAAATAGTATTACCACAAACACACACACACACACACACACGCACACGCACACACACACACACACACGCACACTCACGCACAATTTGGGTCCAGTCAGATGTTAAGAAGACGACTCTAAATGTCTGAGTCCTCTTTGATGGTTTTAAGTTAAAGTCTTCTTTATAAACCTGTTTTTACAGGTATGCTCATTGTCCCCAAATTTCTTTATAAACAAGATAAAACAGCCATATGCCTTAGACCAAAATAGAGTCATTGATAAAATATATCAGACTTCTACACAAATATTTTCCCACGTAAGATGGTTTTTTTTTGTTATGCACATGGAGAACCAAACACTGTATTACGGTTCAACCAGGCTGAAAAGGCAGAAAGTTCCCTCTGAGAAACCGTGGAATAAGAAGAGAAGAAATCAGCAGTCATTGGTAAAATGTCAAAATGTGTGCAGATTAAAATAAGAACAGCTTCCTGTTTTGGTCTAGGCTAGTCTCTGCAGAGGGACCAAGGAAAAACACAACTCCTTGATATTAAGAGCCACGTCGCACCATTGGGCTTCAACAATGATCCAAGGTCACTTGGACTGGAAAATAAATTCAACATCCAAGTTCTAACAGTATTCTCCCCGGTCATCCAAAACAGTGGGGACACCCGCTAAATGGAAGTTTAAATCATTTCATTCTTCTATTTGAAACGTAAATAGTACATGTGGTGTCTGAATCATCCTGTTTTTATCTTTTCAAATAGTTCTTATTTAAGGAAAGAAGAACTTAGGCTGTAACTGGGGAATTACTAGAATTGTTGGGACTTTATCAATTACAGAGTGTGGTCTAGATCTACTCTATCTGATCTACTCCGTCTCAAGGTAACTCGTGATGATTTTATACTATAAATAAATTTAACTGACGATTATTTTCATTGTTATTTTCTGGATGAATGGATGAGATGTTGGTCTACAAAATGTCAGAAAATGATGAAAAATGTGGATCAGTGTTTCCCAAAAAGCCCAAGAGGATGTCCTCAAATGTCTTGTTTTGTCCACAACTCAAATATATTCAGTTTACTGTCACAGAGGAGAGAAGAGACTAGAACATATTCACATTTAAAAGGAACTTGAATTCATAAAAATGACCCAAGAAAAAAAAAAGATTGCAATAATTTTTGAGTTAACAACTAATCGATTGAATTGTTTAATCAAGCTCTACATAAACATTAAAAAGTAATTGAGCCCTAAACCAGAGACATTTGGAAAACACTTTTTTGGAAAACACCTGTTTTGACGCCAACGTTTCGCCGCCTGAACGTCTCGTTCTCTGAGACTAAGAAACTATTTACATTTAACAAGCAGAAATCAGAGATTTTTCCTTTTTTACCTTAAAGGAAATGACTTAAACTGATATTAAAAATACTCGGCAAACATATTAATGGTTGACAACTAAGCGATTATTCCATTAATCTTTGCAGCACAAAGAACTTCAATGAAACAGCTGATTCACAACTTTTAAAATTGTATACTGTATATATTCTTATCTTTTAAGGGATTCAGATAAGAGTTACATCTTGAAAACACAAGTAAGGACTTCTCCAGATATTCTCTCCCTCCCCTCCAATACTGTAGTTTGCCCCAAAACAATATTTTAATCATCACCTTGTAGTTAAATGGACTGGAGGACACTAAAACTGCAGAGAATTCACTTCCTTAAATTCATCCAATTCAGCACATACAGGTAGAAGCTTCTATGTGATGTTCCTTAGGATAACACCCAGAGATAATTCAGACCTATCAAACATTCAGTCGGCAGTGGGTTTACCTGAGCTCGGCCATATTTTATCGCCGCAGTTCATAAAAATTAGAAAAGTAGCATAAGAACCAAAGCACTACAGAGCTTTGCGTTCTATAATGTGTGTGTACAGTCTTTGTGAGTGTGTGTGTGTGTGTGTGTGTGTGTGTGTGTGTGTGTGTTCATTGGGCACTGTTTCTCATAAGCAGCAACTCACTGCGACAGAAAATCAATAAAAACACTGTTATTGTTAGTCAAACAATATTTCCCCGACCCTGATGAATGTCTCACTGTCAGAGCAGAGCAGAGCAGAGACAGCGCTGCCAAGATGCCGTACAGATACTGGTATTATGGCTTTATAGGGGAAGAGGATATAATGTAATATACAGCACTGGTAAAAGAAGAAAGATGTACTCTCGAGATGAAATAACCATATTAGAATTAAACGAACAGATCAGTGGTTTCTGATTGTACTAAATGCCCATTTCTTAGAGAAGAGTCATCGTATTTAATCTAGATAATCTCCTTTTTTCAAAAAAACAACCTGGAATCATACTGAATCTACAGCTTAAAGACATATGATCTCCCCACAATATCTAATCTTGAAATGCCTCTCGTTAACTAAATATATACAGAATTATCAAACTCTGGGACGTTCTTTTAGACTAATCCTCACCGTAATCTTGCCCCTTATGAGATTCCAAATCGGCCCATCTGAGCTTTCATTTTCTCAGAGAGCAGAGCAGGATACCCAGGACTCGGTTTACACCTATCACCAGTTCTAGCCACTGGGGGACCATAGGCAGGCTGGGGGGGTCATAATGTGACATTTTCATGCCATGGGACATTTAACGGGGTTAAACGACACAATTGTCCACATCGCTCTGGAGTTAACGGTTACTGGAAATGTTTGGATCACGTGAGCTGTGCCGCTGACACGGCTCCGTGTTAAAAATAGCTCTACATGTGAATTGACCCACAATACAAATACAGTTTGATTATACCTTTTAATGTAGTTGTATTATCGCTTAGAGAGAGAGAGAGAGCGAGCGAGAGAGAGAGAGAGCGAGAGAGAGAGGATTACATGCAGCAAAGGGCCGGGGTTTGAATAAAACCTGGGCCTTTGCTTGGTATTTTCTACAAAATGGCTAATGACTAAAAGGACAGAGAAAAATCGAGATGGTTCTGGGAGATCTGAATATGAACTTTAGCAAAACATGAAACACAAACCAGGTATTTAATGGTAATGAAAAAGGTAAACACATAGGTCCAATAGTAAGGATTCAATTCGCTAAATTCGATACAATCAAGTTACTTATTGCATGGCGCAATAGATATCTCCATTCCATGGGCTGCTTTTTTGTAATTAGCTACCAAATCCTTGTAAAGCCATCTAAAGACACTAACATGTGACTCAAGTCTTCATTGACCAGCGTGCTCCCCTGTGGCCGATGCTCCGCTCCACCATGATGGAGAGTTACAGTTTGCTGACAGGAGAAAGACACAAGTCGATCTCCTCAGTGGTCTCCCAGGACTCTTTGGTAATCTAAACCCAAAAATTGATGGCAAAGCAGCGGTTTGGTTTGCTGTAGCTGAACAGGCTAAAGGGTTACTCCTGTCAAACACACCCAAACATAGCCATATATATTATTGATAGAATGATAAAATGATATTGCTTGTATTTGCCAAGTACATTTAGACGTACAAGGAATGTATCCTCTGCATTAAGCCCATCCTTACTAATTAGGAGCAGTGGGCAGCCATAGTCTGGAGCAAAGGGACCAACTTTATAGTTGTAGCATTGCCAGACGTTTCTCCACGGCGCTGTGGAGTAATGTCTGGCTACACCTCAGATACAGTCTAGGATAGGAGAGGGAAAGAAAGGCACTGGGTTGTTTGTATTTCTCTAAAGCAATCGCAATCATCTTGGGCCGAGATAAGCTCTGGACGCAACGACAGTGGCTGTGTAACATGGATAGATAGATAGATAGATAGATAGATAGATAGATAGATAGATAGATAGATATAGAGAGATAGATACAGATAGATATATAGATAGAGAGATAGATAGATATACAGATAGATAGATAGATATAGAGAGATAGATAGAGATAGATAGACAGATATATATACAGATAGATAGATATAGAGAGATAGAGAGATAGATACAGATAGATATACAGATAGATAGATATATAGATAGATAGAGAATAGAGATAGATAGAGATAGATAGATAGATATTGATCCCAAGAAAAATGGGAAATTACGTTGTTACAGCAGCACATTTAAATCAGTCGCACAACACAAAATATAAATATAAATGAGATACTAGGAAAAATATACATACAATATACCTGAAATAATAATAGGAATAAAATAAAAGAACAAATATTTGAATACATACAGGATGGGAAAACCGAAATGTGCAAATGCTTAAATAATAATATGCTAATATGTGTGCTAATTGTAAATAAACCAATTGTGCAGGTTGCACTTCGTGCAGTAGTGTGTTGTCTACATACTGTAGTCTAGGAACTTTGTTTTGCTGGAACTCCCCGCAAAGTAAAACACCACATACATTATTAAATGAAGTTTACAATACAATAACGTGAGCTATTTAAATTGGCATGGTTAATTTGCTTCTACCAGTGTGTCACCGTGTGTACTTCGTCCACAGCAATCCCACCCATCGATCCCAAAAACGTACCAGTTAAAGACGAAAAGTCGTAAACATATTTTTTGTAAATCTTTACAATCGTTCCCTGACAGAACCAAGCAGGCCGGCCTTGTTGCGCCATCCACATTTTTATTAAAATGTGCCATTTTCAGCGTGTAGGTTGCTAGTTTGAAGTTTGTTGTTGTTTCCCAGAGGCGAATGGATTTTGAGAACGGCAACAAACAAAGAGCGGAAGGACAGGCAATTAACCTGGAAATGCACTTCTGTAGATCCAGACCCCCCAGCATTTAGTACTTGTCAAGTACCCAGTATCCTCTGTATTTAACCGTTCCATACTAATTAGGAGCAGTGGGCCGCCATAGTCTCGCAACCAGGGACCACCTACAGATGTAAAGCCAGTGGCTACGTCAAGAACACCAGCAGGAGTTAACAAGCATTTAGTCTGGATCGATGGAAGTACATTTACAGTATAAGTACTTTGCTTCAGCTTTATGTGTTTCAGCAACAGACTCCAACTATTTTATAAATTAATCAAATGGTTCGTCAAAGAATTACACTACCTCAAACATTTAACACATTTAAAGCACGCAAACTATGCTCATTTTCAAGTTCATAACTGTATTTTGAGGTTGTACCAGACTAGGTTTACATGGTTTCTCTTTCAAAAAACACCATATTTTTGTTGTACTGCACATTGCTGCAGATCCTCTTTTCACCATGTGTGTTTAGGTCTCTGTTTTAGCTCCAGAGTGAGACGTCTCACGTGTTTTAGCTCCAGAGTGAGACATCCCATTTCTATACTATCTTTGTTGGGAGTCCCCCATGCTCAGTAGCTCGGTAAGATCCCATCAGCTAGATAACTCTTTCTCCAACTTTGGTCAGTACAGTGGGCGGCTGTGGCTCAGTGGTAGAGCGGTTGCCTGCAAATTGGAAGGTTGGTGGTTCGATCCTCGCCCCTGCAGTCATTGTCGAAGTGTCCTTGGGCAAGACACTGAACCCCGAGTTGCCCCCGGTGCTGCGCATCGGAGTGTGAATGTGTATGAATGTTTATCTGATGAGCAGGTGGCACCTTGTACGGCAGCCCCGGCCACAGTGTACGAATGTGTGTGAATGGTGAATGTTTCCTGTAGATGTAAAAGCGCTTTGAGCAGTTGTTAAGACTGGAAAAGCGCTATATAAATACAGCACATTTACATTTACATTTACATTTACAAGGTAGGATTAGCTGGGAGTCTTCTTCTAGACCAGGGCCACTTGTGGAATACCTGCAGAACATGGACAGGAAGGTCAACTAGTGTGTGTTGCAGCAGTGTTTTGCCACTGAGAACGAGCTAGTGTGCTAGCGCTAGCATTCTATGCTTAGCCACCTCATCTCGGCTAGTGACGTAGAAAGCCGTGCAGACAAACAGCTCACCCGGAGACTGAAGTCAGGACAATCTGAAACCTGTATCTCCCTCAAAACAGCATGGATAGTTTTTTTTCCCCAA
>NW_022605574.1:415768-417265 GCF_008692095.1 Etheostoma spectabile
GTTTGTATGCACGTGGAAGCCCCAGAGACACAAAATATCACCCCAAATCCTGGAAAAAGGTTGTTTTTTCTTCATATTATGGGAACTTTAACAAATAATGAGAACTGTCAAAGTAATGCATTTTCTCCAACAGACCCAAGTCCTGAGCTTCTGTACATGAGCAGCTGTTATCCCGATGGGGGAGTTAGTGAACCATAACCTCAGTGACCCTCTCTCTTTGCACAGGGTCTATAAGAGCTACGCTCAATTGGCAATGCACCAGTTTGTGAAATTACCCTAATCCATCCATTCACCCTTCATCTCGCCCTGATTAATGGTCACCTATAGGCAAAGGGGAGCTGAGGATGGAGGGGTGGTATTGATGCTCATGGAGCCAGGTCAATAAATTGATCACTTTAGTCCCTTCTATCTTTAAGACACGCTACTTTTGTTGATTAAGGGGTTTTTCACATTTCCCTTAAGATGGTTTTCAAATATTAGCTCTTATTAAACTTGCAAAACAGGCTCAATAAAAACACCCCAGAAATCTCTACAGGTCACAAAAACTATAAAGTGAGATCTTCAGAATAATAATGCATGCCACAGCTGCATGTATAATGGGCCAAGTGACTTAAAGGATATGTGTGGTCATCTTCTGTATGCTTTTTAGTGTCAAGACATCCAATTAGAAGACCAGCAGGAAGTTTCAATAATCATTTGCAATGCCCTTGTTCACTTGCCCTCAGCACTTTATATTATGCAGAATCACACGGGAGGCCTGTTAACAAACGAGGGGGGCAGGGTCCGAGTCGAGCGGATGGTTCTGGATGGAGCGCATGTAACCCTGGTCAGTGACAAATCATGAAATAGCTGTTTTCAGGGAATTACATATGATCTTAAAGTGGGAACAGCAGTGTCTTCAACACCAACAAAAAATATTTATATAGCAGCGATTGAAATTTCACAGTCGGAACTATTGTTTCTGATTATTCTGGCGCCACATGAATGCAGCAAAAATGCCTCAGCCTCTTGCTGTGAAAGTGAAAATGAATGAATGTATGTGATCTGGATTGACATCAAAATTAAATGGGTTCTTCCTCGGCCCATGCTACTCCCTTCCACTAAGCTTCATGAAACCGGACCGTAATCCTGACTGACAGACAGACAAACCACACCACAAGTATGTCCTGAAGGTTTGTTAATATTAACTGAGGGTTTGAATCCAACCTGTTGCTCTTTTCTGCGTGTCATCCCCTTTTCTGTAATTTTCAAACTATCAGAAGACTATTAAAGCCCTAAAAATCAACTGATGCTGGGTATATGTGCATCTTGAGTTTTCAGTATTGGGACATCACTAAATATAAGTAAACCAAGGTTTGTTAAACCATATAAAACACCACCAAAGAAGAATGCGTCCGTCTCTCAATACTTCACTACCTGGTCTGTGTCACTCAGCCCATTGGTTCCCACAGAAGACATACACTACCGGTCAAAAGTTTGGGGTTAATTGTTAATTTC
>NW_022605574.1:417280-421094 GCF_008692095.1 Etheostoma spectabile
TCCATTATAGACAGAATACCAGCTGAGATCAGTTGCATTGTTTTTTAAACCAGGGCAGTTTTCATATTACATTATGTGCTTACATAAATGCAAAAGGGTTCTCCAATGTTTTCTCAGTTTTTTAAAAATGATATCAGATTAGTGAACAGAATGAGCCTTTGGATCATTGGATGAAAGGTGGCTGATGATAGGCAATGTAGATAATGCATTAAAGATTAAATTAAAGATCAGCCCCCCACTTATTCTGTCTATAATGGTATGGTTTGCCTTGGTGGTTGGTGCATTGAGAAACAAACAAACATATTAAAAGGTCCCAGGCATGAAAAATTCAGTTTGAGGTTTTTATAACATTAATATGCATTCCCCCAGCCTGCCTATGACCCCCCCAGTGGCTAGAAATGGCAATAGGTGTAAACGAAGCCCTGGGTATCCTGCTCTGCCTCCGAGAAAAATGAAAGCTCAGATGGGCCGTTCTGGAATCTTGCCCCTTATGAGGTCATAAGGGGAAAGGTTACCTCCCGTTTCTCTGATTTGCCTACAAAGAGAATTTAGGCCACCCATGAGAGAGAGACATCTTGGCTTTCAAACAAGCAAAGTGGCCGTTGGTCAAGGCCCCCCCCTCCTCCTCCTCCTCCTCTAAAGCTACAGTCTCAGAAATGGCACATGCTAAGGAAAGCTCATTGTGGGACTGGCTCTAGTGGCTGGAATTCTGCACCAAGGCCGAATTTTGGGAAAGAGACTTCAGATACAGTATTAGGGACCACTAAGGTCTATATAAAAGAGACTTCAGATACAGTATTAGGGACCACTAAGGTCTATATAAAAGAGACTTCAGATACAGTATTAGGGACCACTAAGGTCTATATAAAAGAGACTTCAGATACAGTATTAGGGACCACTAAGGTCTATATAAAAGAGACTTCAGATACAGTATTAGGGACCACTAAGGTCTATATAAAAGAGACTTCAGATACAGTATTAGGGGACCACTAAGGTCTACATAAAAGAGACTTCAGAGACAGTATTAGGGGACCACTAAGGTCTATATAAAAGAGACTTCAGATACAGTATTAGGGGACCACTAAGGTCTATATAAAAGAGACTTCAGATACAGTATTAGGGGACCACTAAGGTCTATATAAAAGAGACTTCAGATCCAGTATTAGGGGACCACTAAGGTCTATATAAAAGAGACATCAGATACAGTATTAGAGACCACTAAGGTCTATATAAAAGCATCTAAAGAGCACCATGTGATGGGACCTTTAAACATTAATATGAAAAACAATAAATACAGATACAACGTCACTGACATATACTAACATAGTGCATAAAAAAATATTAGTACCAGTATTACACCATTGTTGAATGTCCAATTTAGTGGATGTCCATAGCATTTTGTGTCATTTCTGTGAGTGCAGTAATAAGAGAAACGGGCTAGTTTGACATTGGCCCAGCCACATGATGAAATGATACTGTGCTGTATGGCGATCATATTCATCGTGAACCATAACGTTGCATCATTGTGTGGTACAACCACATTAGCCAGGGCAGCTGTCAGTGGAACAGGAGTCGTCCTGACATCTCGGATTTGGACAACCTTCACTTCTTAATTGTCAGAGAAAGTTAGGTTTGCAATGTTTGTGTGGGGAGTCAGGAAACTGCTGTCTCTTACTGACTAGGGTTGCTTTCTAGAGACCTTATCACAAAACACAGATTCAAGTCTGAACTTTAGGGAGAATTATTTCAATATCGAGGCAGAATGCAATCCACCGAGCCTCCTATAGCCCCTCATAGCCTGTAATGTCTTTGGCTCCTGGGGACATTTAACTTGAACTTTATGTATAATTAGCCCCAGGAAAACCCAAGCTTTCACTGTTTTGCAGCTCCCTCTTGGTATCAGGGACAATGAAGTAATAGCTTTTTAGGAGGAACACAGTGTGCTAGAGAGAGCTGAGAAAGCATTTCTGCCTTGCAGGACACAAAGGCCTGATGAGGGCAGTGGGCGAGTGAAAAGCATCCATCATTCATGTAAACATGTAAACAGCAACATTTCTTAAATTATAGCTGAATATGTAATCCAAGTGGAGACTCCCCACTGCTATATCGGTGAGATAAATTTGTCCCATGACATTCAAGAAATTCTGCAAGTGCAGCTATTTAAAATGTACAGTGTAGGCTGAGGAGTGACGTTCTACACAGAAAGCAGCCAAACAAAGGTTTAGAGACTCTTCCACTGGCTCGCACGGGCAGCGACAATGTCATTTTTCACACTCTTTTTCTCATAAACTGTTGTCAACAACTAATGGCTGTCCAAAAACAAGATTTCACCACATGTTTCACCAATCATGTCATGCTCAAGCTAAAAAATAGGAGCACTTCAGGATAAATAGGCTCCTTCCTCCTCCTCCTCCTGTCAGGTTTTGAGTTATTTTTCTTGGATTCTTAAGCAGATGGGATGGAGTGTTTGATAATGGTTTGAATTTTATGACAAATAACCCACCATGGCGTGTTTATCGGCCTACGTGTCCTCTATTGTTCTCACAATTCACCGGTTCTCAGGAGGTCACGTTGGACTAAATCACTGCCGAACAAATATAAGATCACCTTGTTGCACATTACACTGAATGAAACCGCCTTTTCTCCCGCTGTCCTTACAGCCATTGTAATGTCCTGTGTGATGATTCATGTGGCAGAAGGATGAAGTGTTCTACCATTGAATCCATGAACATTTAAATGTGTTTCAACTCAAGGATCCATCTCAGGCTCGTAAGAGCTCAACGGAAGTACAAAACAATTTGTTCGGCCCCAATGGCGACCAAGGCTGTCCTCAACTGACACTAACAGTTACACTGATTTACAGTTATACGGTTTCTTTATTGATAAATTGACTGAAAGTTCTGAAACTCCGTTAATAATGTTCTTGTCTAATGTCTCATTTGTGTTAGTTATAGGGATCCTACTCTGCATTGGCCGCGTTATCTTTGTGAAATAGCCCTCCGGACGGAGCCACGGTGCCGCTGCAAAACAGCCTCTGGAAGGAACTTGTTTTGGTGGAACATGGGTACGTTCAAAAGTAGTTTTAGTCGTGCAACAGAAAACTCAGATTGGACAGATAGTCTAGCTAGCTGTCTGGATTCACCCTGCAGAGATCTGAGGACCAGGTAACCATAGTCCTCAGATTGGACAGATAGTCTAGCTAGCTGTCTGGATTTACCCTGCAGAGACCTGAGGACCAGGTAACCATAGTCTTCAGATTGGACAGATAGTCTAGCTAGCTGTCTGGATTTACCCTGCAGAGATCTGAGGACCAGGTAACCATAGTCCTCAGATTGGACAGATAGTCTAGCTAGCTGTCTGGATTTACCCTGCAGAGATCTGAGGACCAGGTAACCATAGTCCTCAGAAATCAACCAGAGGTTAGAACGACAACATAAAGACAGAGGAAGGGGACGGACATCCGGCCGAAATGAAGACATCTGGCGGACTTTCCGGCGGCACTTGAACAATCCCACTTATGAAACGTTGTTGATATCGACTACTCCTGAGTAGAGATGGTCCGATGCCATTCTTTGCTTCCTGATACCTGAACGTATTGTGTATTAGCCAATACCGAGTACGGATCCAATACCAGTGGGTCATATCCAATGCAATCCACTTTATTTCTATAGCACATTTTACAAACACAAAGTTACCAAAGTGCTGCACAAAAAACTCAAACATACAAAACAATTAATAGATAAAATGAATAAATATTAAAATACAGTAAAACAATAAGAGACATCAGAGGACCACACAACTCACATGGAGTTAA
>NW_022605574.1:421114-422830 GCF_008692095.1 Etheostoma spectabile
GGGGGGGGGGGGGGGGGGGGGGGGGGGGGGGGGGGGGGGGGGGGGGGGGGTTGGGCAGAGCGTTCCAGAGTTTAGGTCCAACCACAGAAAAGGCCCTGACCCCCCCGAGTTTTAAGTCTTGTCTATTTACATATTTTATTAAGTTTTACTACTATCCCTGAACGAAAGTGATTTCTATCTTTGTTGTTGGTCTGAATAAGGTTAAACTCTTTGTGAAACATAAACAAAAACAAACAATGAACACCACAGAACTTTCTTTTATTATCCAGTTTGACAGTCAGTTATGACTGAAAAAGAACATAAATAAACTACTTTAACTTAGATTTTCTTTAGGGCTTTATTACGTGGTATCGGATCGGTGTATAAACTCCAGTACTTCCTGATACCAGCGTTTTAGGCAGTATCGGAGGTGATACCGCTACTAGTATCAGTACATCTCTACTCCTGATGAACTAATGTCAAACATTTAGGATCAGGAAGTGAACTGCACAATAAAGAGTCAGCAGTAAAAAATGCTGCCAGCATGAGTGTGAACTCTCTGTAAGTGATGAAACAAATAGCCCAAAAAGTTGTATCTAAGAGTAATGTTTCTAAAGTTTTCATAAATAGCACATCATGTAAAAGAGATTCCATTAATCTTACATTGGTTATGTCTATTGAGTTTCTGTACAGGGAGCACATCAGCATATTTAACCAAAAAATGAAATTCCTGCCAACAGATAGCTCCTCTAATCTCAGTTTGTACCACAAATCTATCCACTATGATTAGAAAAATAATCCCTTCAGTAATTGACCTGATTTCCCAGATGACATGTTGAGCATGATGGTGTTTTACTAAAAAAATCTCCAATCTCTCCAAGTATCTTGCAGTGTTAATATATAAAAAAAAATAAATAAAAAAAAACTAGTACACATCGTGCAAATGAAAGAAGGATCAATGTACAATACTGCATAATGAGTGCAAACTGTATAATGACTGCTGGTTACTTTTCCTTTGAACGTATGCCTGAATGAGGTTGCGGTCTGCGAAGCATAAATAGTTGATGTGGTCTGAGTTTCACACATACACACTTAGGGCTTTCTGAAACATGGGTGCCCCAGTTTCTGCTTCTCTATTATGGAGCCTATGTGAGGACCAAAGTGAAGAGGACTGAACGAGGTGGGGGTGGGAAAACCCACAATGACAAAGCCGTACAGTGACTGACAACAGTTACAGTTACTGAACCTGGATTTCACTACTATAATAAGACTTAGACGCAGCCCCCGAGCAGTTTTAGGCACCACCTAAATCTAATCCAGCTGGTCCCCATTGGAATTCTTTAAAAAAGTTTTGTCTTTAAGCATTTTGTGTTTTTTTTTAATTCTCTGCTCTAGCTTTTCTAATGTTTAAGACAATTATGATAATATGAATGGTGGAAATGATGTGAAATTCCATTTTCTTTTAGAAAAACGTGACATTTTCTTGACGGAAGACCCTTGAACCCCCCAATAAATATGTGCACCTGAAGCTTAACTTATGGTTCTCCAGAACGCAGAGTTTTCACCGTGGCCTACGCAAGTGGCCTGAAGTTCATAAAAAATGTGCATTGGTGTGTGCGTCGAGGCGGCGTGTGTGCGTGGGGGGAGTGTGTGTGGAGCGAGTAAAGAGAGCGATAATGATTAGCTTTAGAGCAAGCGCCCACTCTTCAGTCATAGTGAGAGAAACAAAGCGGGGGG
>NW_022605574.1:422840-423817 GCF_008692095.1 Etheostoma spectabile
GGGAATGCAACGCTACCAGGCCACAGCCGAGTGACGTGCGTCCCCGCAATGTGTAGTTACATTTTTGAGTGGTACACATCATGCTACTCCGTAGGGTCATGTCTCCACTTACCTACGTACGTAGCCACTGCATAGATTTTATGCAGAAGCATAACTCAGGCTTAAGTCTTCCAACAAAACTAGGGAAAAAACTGATCTGGTTTTTGGGGTTTCTGTACATCGCCTTTATCGGATCACATAATGTCATGACATACGAAACTTAAAGTGACGAAATCTTGCAAGATTGCTCAACTTTTCACCCCGCAACATCTGCTTTATTTGTTAGGCTACTGTATTTAAATCCAAAACACACACTCCAGACTTGAAAGGCATTCAGCACAGTCACAGAGAAGGAGGTAACGGCGATGAGCTTTTATCAAGGTCTGCAAGAACAAACAACTGACGCAAACTCTCGACATCCCAGCAGGAACCTTTTCTCCGAGAGAGCAGCAGTGTCAGCTGTGCGTTTCAGGAGTGACGCCTGTCAGCCAACTGCTGTGAGGTATTTCTGAAGCCCAGCACACACAGCTCACTCTCTATAATTTGTCAGGCAGGCTGGCTCCCACTCCGCCCACCTTAACATTGATTAGAAGCCTTAGTATGATGCTGATTAAGCACCAAGCTTCTATCAGGAATGTATCGGCCCATGTGGATTTTGTGCAGACTTGCATATATGCCTTTTGAAACTTTCAGTTTCAGGCACAAATATTAGTTGAACATAAATGCAGGTATGCTTTGAGACAATCATCACACAAAAAACACATCATTACAATATGATTAGAGCTGCATCAGTAAAGTTTTTTTCAGTAAAGCCGATACCGATCAAAATATTTGGTTATATAAAAATCCAATATTCCGATTTATTGGCCGACATATAGTTAAAAAAAGAAATCCAGAAATGTGTAACAAAACAAACAGATTTCCCTAACATTAGTTAT
>NW_022605574.1:423827-428827 GCF_008692095.1 Etheostoma spectabile
TTATGAGTTCTCACTAAAATATGATAATTTGTTTTGTCACAACAGAACAGAGGAACATCAAAATGTATTAAACATGGTTGATCGTCCGTTTTTATTTTTTAAATGTTGATTTAACAGAATAATTTCTTTGTCATTATAAATGATTCTGATGAATTAATATTTAAAAAATTAGTATTTTACCGATATATCAGGAAATGCCTAATATTGGCCAATAATATCAGCCCGTCGTTATATCAGTCGGTACGATCAATCACAACTTGATTAATGCCTTTATGCATCTCTTAAATGAAAATAATTCTGCCATTTTTCCATTAGTAGGAAGATATGGAGGAAGACCCTTAACCAGTTGATGGAGTATACACTGGGATGCTGAGGAAAAACCAAATGTATTTTCTAAAGAAAATGTATAAAAAGGTTTTGTAAACTGAAAGTTTTTTGGATTCAAAGAGAATGACGACAGATAAAAAGCACAAAAATGACATTGCAAGCAAAAGTAGAACAGCAAATGTGTACCACCATCAAAAAAGAACTGCCTAACATGGCTTTTATGACTATGGGTCCTCGTGGAGAGGGTGGAGAGCTTCTCATACCTTGTTGATCAACCATAGACTGTTAACATTAGTGGACAAAGCATCTGGTTCCAGTGAAATGCCTTAAACCTGCTTTCTGTCTGAATTCCTGCAGGGGGAGACTCCTTAAACCTGCTTTCTGTCTGAATTCCTGCAGGGGGAGACTCCTTAAACCTGCTTTCTGTCTGAATTCCTGCAGGGGGAGACTCCTTAAACCTGCTTTCTGTCTGAATTCCTGCAGGGGGAGACTCCTTAAACCTGCTTTCTGTCTGAATTCCTGCAGGGGGAGACTCCTTAAACCTGCTTTCTGTCTGAATTCCTGCAGGGGGAGACTCCTTAAACCTGCTTTCTGTCTGAATTCCTGCAGGGGGAGACTCCTTAAACCTGCTTTCTGTCTGAATTCCTGCAGGGGGAGACTCCTTAAACCTGCTTTCTGTCTGAATTCCTGCAGGGGGAGACTCCTTAAACCTGCTTTCTGTCTGAATTCCTGCAGGGGGAGACTCCTTAAACCTGCTTTCGTCTGAATTCCTGCAGGGGGGGACTCGCCTTAAACCTGCTTTCTGTCTGAATTCCGCAGGGGGAGACTCCAAACCTGCTTTCTGTCTGAATTCCTGCAGGGGGAGACTCCTTAAACCTGCTTTCGTCTGAATCTCTGCAGGGGGAGACTCTTAAACCTGCTTTCTGTTGAATTCCTGCAGGGGGAGACTCCTTAAACCTGCTTTCTGTCTGAATTCCTGCAGGGGGAGACTCCTTAAACCTGCTTTCTGTCTGAATTCCTGCAGGGGGAGACTCCTTAAACCTGCTTTCTGTCTGAATTCCTGAACTCAACAACTCATAGCAACTCACATCCACAAACCAATGGGTGACGTCACACAATATATAGTCTATACAGTCATACTGACTCAGTGTTGAGAAAAAAGCAGGGCAGAGACAGTTTCATCTCAGATTCCTGAGGAAATTCCAGCACTGCTTTCCAAGTCTCGAATTTGACATCTGTTCGCTTAAATCGGAAGTTGTTCTGGCCCTTCTTCGTGAAGCCGTCTCAAAGTTCTTATTCCTGTCCCGAGGAGCGAGGATAGAGGATGGAGGAGGGATCTCTGAGGAGCTATGAGTGAGGATACACGAGAGCAGCCTTCTGAGAAGCCGTGCGGCTGAAAGCCGTTGCTAACTCCAGCCAGGGGACAAATTCACATTACCCTTAATACAAAAGGACGTCTCATCCCGCAAAAACATCTTTTGTCGTTTCCTTGCATAATTTCCTCACATCTAACCCATACTTTCGCTGTGGAATGGACTAAAATGCAAAAAGGGAAATGGAAGAGAAGGAAATGTGGATGGAGCCCGGGTGTTACCTTAAATACTGAGGAGTTTCTACTCCTGCATCAGACAGCGTCCTAATGGGGAACAACACCGCGTTTTAAGGAAACCGCCAGGATCTGAAGAGAGTGGTTCGTTCAGCTGAGCATTAAGGCTGTGCCCTACCATGCCTAAAGGATATCTACACAAAGAGCTGCAAGATTAAAGCTAGAGGAGCCATTAAAGATCCAAACACCCGAGTAACAGCCTTTTCTCCCTGCTGAGGTTGGGAAGAAGCTACCGGATACACCAGGCCAGCACTGAGAGGCTCAGGAGGAGCTTCAACCCTCAGGCCACTAAGATCTTAAATGAGGTCATTGCCTGAGACCTGCCCTCCCTCTCCCGCAGTTACATGCATTTATTAGTACACTCTGCACACAAATTGAAGGAATAAATTGATTGATTGGTTGGTTGATAAGAGGCAGAGTGGTCACAGATTTAAAATGCTGAGGAAAAAGAAGATAATGCAATGGCGATATCTAAAATGTTTCCTTATGAGTTAGGGTTAGGGTCTTGGGACTATGTTGTCCCCATAAAATGTACAAATAGTGATAAACCAATACAAACAAGTTGTTTACACCATATTTAATTGTGAAAATGTATTTGAATGCGTAAGAGCTCAGAGTTTTTCCCACTATAACGAAGGATGCAACTTTATGAGTTAAAACGTGGTACCTCAGCTGGAGGGAGAATGCTTTTTGCTTTGTGTTCGAATTTTTCCAAAAACAAACCTATAGTGCTGATGGCAGCCAACCATTAGGAGACAACATCTCTAACTCTGAAAGACCATAAACGCCACCAGCTCAATTGTCCTAATCAGTGCTTTATAGTTCAGAGGACCAAATGTGTTAAATTAAATCTGTCTTTAAACGGTTCTTACTCTTTTTTTTCTAAAGTTTAAAAGCATTGCTAGATTCTTTGCAAGATAACTTTGTGAATGTTAACACAAAGTGGGGTTTAAAAGGCTGTTTATGTGAGGATTGATGTAGATGGGGGCTGTGTTGTCGGGAGCTTTGAGCTACTGGTAGGGTCTCCCATGGCAAAGTGGTCTCAGTTGAGGGGACAGACAAAGAATGGTTTAAAACTCACTATGAATCACAGAGAGAGAGATGGAGTGACCCTGCCCAGAGGAAGCCCAGGGCCCCCGTCTGGAGCCAGGCCCAGACGGAGGGCTCGCCAGCGAGCGCCTGGTGGCCGGGTTTGGTGCCTATCTCTCGGTCCCGTGGGCCCACCTCTCTGGGCCTCTGCCCATGAAAAGAGGCTAAGCAGCTGGTGTGGGAGAAGTTTGAAGAAGACATGGAGAAGTACTTTCCGTAGGCGCCAAGGTGTTTCTGGAAAACCACCTCAGGAGGGGGAAGCGGGGACCCATCCAAGCTGTGTACAGTTGATTAGATGCTGTTGACCTCAACTCGGGAGGTAATAGGGCGGTGGAAGGAGCATTTTAAGGAACTCCTAAATCCAGCTAATACACCCTCTATGATAGAGACAGAGCTGGAGGATGATGGGGGATTGTTGTCAATTTCCCTGGTGGAAGTCGCTGAGGTAGTTAAACAACTCCACAATGGCAAAGCCCCAGGAATTGATGAGATCTGTCCAGAAATGCTGAGAGTTCTGGTTGTGGAGGGGCTGTCTTGGTATAAATGCCTCTTTAACATCCGTGAGGAAATCAGAGTAGAGCCGCTGCTTCTTTGCATCAAAAGGAGCCAGTTGAGGTGGTTTGGGCATCTGGTAAGGATGCCTCCTGGGTGAATCCCTAGGGTGGTGGTCCATTCACGTCCTGCTGAGAAGAGGCCTCAGGGAAGACCCAGGACTAGGTGGAGAGATTAAATCTCCAACCTGGCCTGGGAACGCCTCAGGATCCCCCATTCGGAGCTGGTTAATGTGGTTTGGGAAAGGGAAGTTTGGGGTCCCTTAATGGAGCTGCTGCCCCGTGACCCGATACCGGATAAGCGGACGAAGATGGATGGATGGATGGATGATGTAAGATGATTATCATCTTTTGGTATCTTCATCAGAGCAGAGCTTCAGCAGTTAGTGATGTGACACACACTAACACAGAAGGGTGGTCTGCATGCACATGCCTTTTATTACAGCTAATTCTCCCCATTTACTGACAAATTTCCCTGGATCATCACTGGAGCAGCCAATTTTCAAAGGTCGCAAAGTAAACTAAACAGATCACCTGTGATCACAAAGAATCTTTAGGTTGAAAACATCTGTATGAACAGCTGGCAAGTTAATTTCCTGCTAAATAAAAACGAGAGAAAAGGATCCAAGAAAGTTTCACACGCACAATATTTCCTTCAGAGTATAGTAAGGTCGCCCATAAAAAAGTAAAAAATATGTCAAGCTGTAAATCTGCCTCGAGCGCGCCGTCCTCAGAAACTGAGACTGTGTGAGAGGAAGAACTACGAAGTTAGGGAGACCCCCCAGAGACTTATGGCAGCTAAGAAGAAGCAACAGGGCTGCCTCTGTGATTCACCAGTTACAGCTTTAAAAGGAAAAGTGGAAAAGGGAAAAACACTGTTCAAAAATTCAAATTGCATTTGGGCTAGAAGGTATGTCGGAGACCCTGAAACAAAGTGGAAGGAGGTTCTATAATTTAGCTTTTTTCCCCCCTCCCATCAAATTTAATTCCATGTTCGAACTGAACACCTTCCTGACCATGAAGCAATGGGAAGGATGGAAGCGTCGTGCTGTAGGGCTGTTTCTCTGCAGCAAGCTCTAGGAGGCTTGTGAAGGTTGAGGGGAAACATGAAAGCCGCTGAATATAGAGAAATCCTGGAGGAAAACCTGCTGTTGTCCCCAAGAGATCTGCCTATCGGGGAAGGATTTATTTTTCTGCAAAAAAAATAAAAATCCCCCCCCCCCCCAACCAGGGCCTGAAGTTACCTTCTTTTGACCACCTGTCACTGTGGCAGGTGGATTTAAAAATCCACCCGGAGGGCTGTCACAGTAACTTGAAATTGAATGTTGTGAAGTGAATTTGAATTGTGAGAACTGAATGTGAAGATATAAAGAGAGTTGAATTTTCATTAATGATCATATTTCATTGGATTTCAGTTCCAAACGAAT
>NW_022605574.1:431327-437110 GCF_008692095.1 Etheostoma spectabile
CACATCCTTGGAAGCTGGATGACGGACGCGTTGCTGTGGCCGCTTTGTGTTGAGTAACACACTATAAAAGGATATTTTACATTTATGAATGGGTTAATATTTACTTGTGAAAAAGCCTAATAAGCCAATTGCACAAATTACCTCTTAACTTCTGGGGAAAAGTTAATCCCTAACTAAAACCTTTAATGCTAACAGGGCTTTATCACCCGTCTTCATATTAAACAAATCTCCCAGCATGTAAAACCTCCGAGGATTGTCAGTCATAATTAGTATGTTGTTGCAGCTCTGCTGCCAACATGAAAGCAAAAGAAGGCAAATTTATCTCCAAAGTTCCTTCAGATATTCGCTTTAGAATTCACATCAGAGCACATGAAGGTGCTTCCGATGCGCAGCAGCACACGGCAATCAGCACTTTCCTTCATTAGCAGACTGAAGGTCATCTTTAGTGTCTTAGCTCATATGAAAATGCTTGGGCAGATCCTCAGCTGAAATAAGGTGCAGCAACGTTAGGTTTAGGAAAGAAACTCACGATGGAAATCATTCATGAAAACTGCAGCCAGCTCATGTTTTCAGCACATGGTGCTCAAGTTTTTCATGATGAAGACACCAATTATATAGATTATATAGAATTTTATAATAGATTAACCTTTCCCAAGGCTGGACTACCAACCATGCAGAACGGGGTACAGCTCCAGGGTCCAAAAAATCCCATTAAAAGTAGCAATGTCTTTGTGAATGTTCTTTAGTTTTTGGGCCATTTTTAGGCCTTTTAATTGGATAGTTGAAACTACACAGACGAGAGGAATTGATGGGAGAGAGATTGGCAAGTTGCCGTAAACCTCTGACAATCAGGATGCCCAGTCTGACAAAAAATTACAAATTTCTCTGGTACGGAAGGGGTCTTCACAGATCATTTCTGCACCAGGGCCCCTTGTTGGGTCCTTCCTGTTTTGGCCTCAACTACATTTAACCAAAAGTCTCCAAAGCTTTAGACAAACTCCAACTAGTGGCTCAGCAACGGATGTTAAAATCGTAACATACATATTGCGGCTGTAAGCAGTCCAAAAGAGTGCTGCCGTGAGGGACTAAACACAGAGATGCACACATGTGACGCGCTCATGATCGTATTGCAATGATTTTATTTTTCTTCCATACGTACAATACACTTAGCACTGCTGTTACCTAATGTAATTGTTAACTGGTGAGTGTAAATAATTGCGTAATACTGCGGGGTGAGAGGTGCGGTCAACAAAAGTGTTCGCTCCTAGCTCCCCCCCCTCTCCGTCAAAGCCCAAAGAACCCGGGTGCACAGGTGAAGCAAACAAATATATATCACTTCCGCTCAAACCGTCATGAAAACGCCCACCACCTACAATATTAGCGCATAACACAATAATCAATAAATGAGAGCATAAACAACATAATGTGGCTCCTACAATACAGATAAAAAAAAGTTTCTTTCTTGAGGCAGTTGCAGGGCTTCCCCCTGAAAGTTTAATATTAGACTCATCGGTCGGAGACCCCTCCGTCGACTGAGTGAGCGATCCGTCCACGTTGCTCTCCACATTAAAATCATTCCACTAAGTCAAGGCGTCCTGACCGCCAAGTAACGAGTTTAGCAACTGATGAACAGCTGATCGGTCACGCGAGTTCAATGTTCGCTACGTCAGAACTTCGTCAGCAAAGGCGTTTCCATGTCCCATTTTGTATCAACTCTTTTTCAAGAAAAGGCAAAAAAAAAAAAAAAAAATCTGAATTGTTTTGTTGAATTTTATGTTTTTTTCCATACAATATATATAAAAAAATACATTTATGGAAACACATCTGATGCCTGGGTAGCATCAGGTTCAGTTAGCTTGCTTTACCCAAATCCTTCACAAGTAGAGCACAATACTGGTGCATGTTGTTTTTTGATGGTTAGCAGCTGTCACAGTGCGGCCGGTAACCAACCCCATAGAGACTCGTGACAGATAGATTGTCAGAAAAGCAGGAGGATCACTTTACAATGAGCAAGTCTTGTTGTGCCGGACTTAGTATAATCCACTATAATGCTTCCAGCTCTCAGGGTCTTCTATGAGGGAAGATGTCAAAGCTGGAAGTCGACAGCTTCGCGTGAAGGGCCCAATTTGAGGAGGAGAAGTAACTAAACTCTCAGAAGAGAGAGGCTATTCAGCCAGTGAGCACTTCTCTAATCTGACTTGTGTTTTCTTTCAGAGGACACAGACGAGTGTTCTCTACATGGTCGGGGTAGGTTCAAAATAAATGTAACAACAGAATTTAATTCTTCCCTCAGTCAGACGCGGTGGCGGTGCAGTGTCGCAGGGCGATCTCCGCTGTAATTTGGTTCCTCTCGTCTCCTAGAGCAGGCGAGGTCATTACTTATTACGAGGAACATAATGATTTGGATTGTCCGTCTCCAGGCTTTCGCGTTTAATGAATGCAGTGAGAAATGCAAATCTCCCACAAATTCCCAGCTGGCATTATTTTAGCCTTTTTTGGTTGTTATGATTACTTCACTGTGCAGAGACGCTGTCTGAAACAACTCTAAATTTCAAAAATAACACTCTTTACAGATGCAGTTCAACGTGCAGTAGAAGTGTTTTGTTTAATTGACTGTTTTTAATATAGTACATTAATTCACATAAATAGGGCCTCAATTAAAGAAATTCTAACACTACTACGATTTTGTCAACTAATCGACTGATTTAATCCACAGATCTTTAAACCTCCGTAAAGAATGACGCAAAAGCACCACTTTAAATCTGGGTTTTTTTCCCTAGAGATATGCTCATAAGTTTCTTAGAAATAAGGAATTTAGCACAAAAAAAAGCATAAGACACGACTAATCAGAAGACTCAAATCTTAGTCCACAAACACCAAAACAGCTTGACATCAAAATTTAGAAGCCGTCGACGTATTTTTCCCATGATGATAATTTATTCCTGTTGATAGTGGGTGGGTGGGGGGGGTTAAGAGGTCGATGCAGTTTAGTATTATTTTCCGTGTCAATACTGTATCGATACACAGATGCCAAGTATCAAATTATTATTATATATGTGTTGGTCAGTTTGTCCCATCTTGCAGCCAAAAATTGAAGTGAGATGAACAAACAGAGAAATTTCTCTTTTTAGATAAAACAGAAGTTGAAAAAGTTTCCTTTTAGAGACAGAGTCAGTTGGAAAAAAAAGGCAATAAATCGCAACATATCGCAGAATATTGCCATATGTTGAAAATTACAATAATATCGTATTGGGACATAAGTATCGTGATGATTTGGTATCGTGAGGCCCCTGGTGATTCCCACCCCCAGCTGATAGGCCTACTTTCTCCTTAAAAACACATTCAACCGCGTGTGTAGTCATGTGACCTCGCCCGGACCAATCAGCTGCATGGAAAGCGTAATGGAGGACAACTCAATCACGGAGTCAGAGTCAGCTGACTGTGTCCGTTTTGGCTTCAGAAAAGTTACTTAGAACCACGTGTTCATTTATCGAGGTAAAATGTGTGCAATTAATCGTGATTTTGATTTGACGTCACATACGATAAGTTAACTTATCGACTAAGAGGCAGCCCTACACATGAACCTAAACAGAAAATGCACACCATTTCCAAATAAATACCATCAGAAAACTGGACCACTGAGTTGTACCTTGTTATGAAGAGGAGGTTATTACTGTACGTGTGTCTGCCTGTCAATAAAACCTACGTCAGCTTGAGATGGAGTCACAAGCCTTGTCATGCTGCAATCCATATCATCATAATAATACACCAAGACAACAGAACTGCTAACAACCACACAGACGTGAAACTAGGTCGTTGACGAGTATGGAAAAAAACACGTTTTCAACCATGTAGAAAAACCTCCTGTTGAGTTGTTGAACAGCCATCGATTTCTTTTATTGCATTTGTCTGCATTGGTTTTAAGGCTCCCAAGTTTGCATAAGTCTTTCCATCTGTTTCCATCTACTGGGCCACACATTATATTGTTGTGTGAAAATTGAGATATTTAAAATAAAGTTTGATTTCTATTATCAGACAAAAAAAAAAAAAAAAAAAAAAAAAAAAAAAAAAAAATCAAGGCTCTGAAATCCACACCAAAGACACACAGCAAGGTTGTTTTTTTCCAAACACAGTGTGCTCACAACGGACATATTGAGTCTATAAACGCTTCAGATGTAAAGTTATTCGCTGTCAAAGTGGCGCTAAAATGAATGGCAGTCAATGGGATGCTAACAGCCGGTAAAGCGCTAGGTAGCATAATAGTGGCACCATAGGAGCTACGCTTAGTGGCGTACCCCCTTGGTTTTTATTAAGCCTTAAAGATGTAAACCCATGTTGCAAACCCTCAAACTACAGCAAAGATGGGGGGGGGGGGGTATGAGCTCTGCAAAGAGTGACGAGTTGAGGAGCTCAAGTTGACGTCTGCAGATATCTCGTTTTGTCCAGTTTAAAAAACACAAAGACATTGATTTAGCGGTTTAGACTAAGACTAAAGACCAAGAAAAAGAGGAACTAAGGCTGGGTAACGCCGATGGTTTCCTGATTCTCTTCGAATTCACAACTCCCCGATTGGATTACATTTTTGAACTTTCAGTTACAAAACCAACGTATCCTTAATCCTTGTGTTGTCTCCCTGTCAAAATTGAAAGTCAACACTTTGGTTGAAACTTTATATTGATGTTTTTAACTTTTTCTTACATTTTTGTCTCTTTTATCAACACTTTTTTCATTGTTTGTCACTTTTTTTTTTTACAGTTTAACACTATGTAACACTAACTTTTAACTTTATTTTTACAGTTATTTTTGAAATTTATGGTCAATAAACCTCATTTATAGGAAATTATACCTAATGTTTGAGTTAGAAAAGCAGAAATTAGGAATTATTTCGACTAAAATTAAAGGAATTTATGTAGTGGATAATCACAGACTGGAATATATATATATATAACTTTTACTCAATACTATTTCAAAACCACTTCAATGTTTTTATACAAATGCTGTAAAATTGAAGAAGACGCCCCAAAATTAATGAAAGTAGAGATGTGTACTTGCCAAAGAGCGTTGTGTGGAATCAATCATGTTATTTTGGGGAATTAAAAAGAACATTGATATAGGAAAACGGGTCAATTTGACCGGAGGACAACCTGAGGGTTAAATATAAAAAGGGATTGTTAAAGAACTTCTGATGTAAAAATTGGACAAGCAAGTTTAATGTTTACATTAAGAACTGAAAAAAGTGTGGGGTGGGTTATACCTTCACTGTGGAAAGGCATTTAACGAAAGATTGCTTTAGAGATTTTATTTAATCGATATCAGATCACTCAAAAGAATTGATTGTTTTAACCCAGGCCTAACTGGAATCAGGGAATTTTTAGGATTTTGCTTTAAAAATGACAAATCAATGGGGCGACCTATAGCTCATGAAGTAGAGCCTGCACCTTGACAGCGGACCTGCGACCCTTTGCTCCATGTCATCATCTCTTTCTCTCCTCCCTTCCCTGTCCGTCCACTGTCACTATCACATAAAAAAGAGAAAAGCCCCAGAAAATAATCCCATGAAAAAAGACAGATAATCATATGCACCACCCGATAGTGTTGTAGTTTCTCTTCCTGTTTTTCATTTAATCCACACACTCTGTACAACTTTATCTGTATTTATATTTTTCCATTACTTATTCCATAAGTACTTACTTTTTCAATATTATTTATGGTCACAGGTGAATATAAACTTATATTATGGTTACCTGCTTTCGCATTATCACTTTAATTAAATATTCAACTTA
>NW_022605574.1:437195-438144 GCF_008692095.1 Etheostoma spectabile
ACTTCACTTCACTTCACTTCACTTTACTTTACTTTACTTTGCTTCAGTCTACCTTTCTGCACATTCTCTGTTGTTTCCCGGTTTTTCTTGTGTGTTTACTTGTTTGTTTGTTTTTGCTTTCATTTTAAATTATTAAGAGTAATTTATTACTTTTATTATTAAATGTTTAGGGAAAAGGTGTATAAAATTTTTATGTGTTAACGTATTTAGATTATCGACTTTAGTTAAATTACTTATTTAAGAGTACTTCAACAATGAGGTGTTTATTGTAATAAGGAAATGAAGACTTTAGATTTCAGAGTGGCGGTGGTAAGAACTGACTGTCTACTCTCTCCCCCCTCATCCGTAAAGCCTGTAAGTGTCTGGCAAAGCGGGATGCGGGATACAGTGAAGCTTTCCTATGGCGGTGCCAAAGTGAATCTGGTGGTGGAGGAGCCATGTCATCTTGCCCAGCGCTCAACGAGCCCGTATGTCCCTCAGGCAGTCTGGAAGCTGTATTGATTGTGCACATTAAAACAAAGAGAGACCATGAGAAACAAGCGAGTGCGAGAGCTAGGGGCCAAGTGGTGGAGATAATGAGATAGTAGAGTAATGAAGTCTCGTTTGAGTGTACGGATCAAAAAACACAGTAGGCAACAGGCGCGCACCGAAGCCTCGCGCTTCACGCGGACGTCGCCCACGGACCCTAGGAAGGGAGCAGGGAAAAGAAGAGAGGGTGATACAGGAGAAGCGGGAGGTAGCACAAAGCGCAAATCAGAATCCAGAAGACACAGATGACCACAATATCACGACGTGCAAACACAAGGGAAAATTGTAAAAAAGGGATGATAGTAGTTACGAGATAAGAAATAATAGTTTATCTTAAATAGAAATTTAATACTGTACTTTTTTTTTCACCCTCCACCTCCGAGAGACCCCGATGATCTTCAACAATATGACAAAGACACAA
>NW_022605574.1:438169-451617 GCF_008692095.1 Etheostoma spectabile
GTAGAGAATTGCTGCTGTAACAAAGGAGATTTACCCGCTGTGGGGATAAAAGTATCATCTAATATAATCTAATTAACTTCAAATAGCAATGTACTGACTCCTTTTTTTCCATCCAGCACCCCGTCAGACCAAAATGACATTCAACAATATGACACACACACACACACACAACACCACACACACACACACACACACACACACACAACACACACACAACACTTACTTTCTGGAACAAAAACACGCGACCCCGACTGGAAGAAACTGCTCTTCTTTCTCACAGCTCTGCGCAGCAACAAGAAGCAGCATGAAGCCCCCGGGTGTTTCGTGTATATGCGTTACTCATCCATATTGCCCCGAGGAGGGGCATTCATGATGTTTCGTAATGGTCGCTCCTCACCCTCCCTCCTGTCACTCCGGAGTACCACAGGCAGAACCACTTAAAAGTCTTCATGTTGCTTTTCACACACACACACACACACACACACACACACACACACACACACACACACTTACTTTCTGGAACAAAAACACGCGACCCCGACTGAAGAAACTGCTTCTTCTTTCTCACAAGCTCTGCGCAGCAACAAGAAGCAGCATGAAGCCCCCGGGTGTTTCGTGTATAATGCGTTACTCATCCATTTGCCCCGAGGAGGGGCATTCATGATGTTTCGTAATGGTCAGCTCCATCACCCTCCCTCCTGTCCACTCCGGAGTACCCACCAGGCAGAACCACTTAAAAGTCTTTCATGTTGCTTTTTCTTCTCCTTTCTCTCTCCTCCGCTCGGCCTTTGTTGCGGGATGAATGAGCCGCTGAGAGCTGATGGGCCGCTGGCCCTAATGCTCTCTCCCTTTTACCTCCACCTTAGGAGCCATTTGAATTTCATGACTGATGTTTTTGTCACTGCCTCATCCTGACAACGAGAGAACAGCGCTCAGAACGTCTTGATGGTCCATAATCCATAACTCTTTGTCGCAGACACACCTTCTCAGCTGTTACGCTCTGAAACGCCATAAATAACACACCCGATTTCAAATCAACGTAGCTGAGGTGATAAAACGTACGCACGCGGACAAGTAGTTCGTACAAGGGCATCCTAAAGATTAGGCTACATCACGACATCCGCCTCCTTACATCCTGATGGGTCGGCAGTGTGACAGCATTTGCATTGTTGATTTTCTTGATTAATGGATTAGTTGTTTGTAGGGCTGGACGAGTTATCCAAAATGTATCGACATAGAAATTCTGAAGCCGTTTCCGTACGTACACACCGCCACCGACTTGAGCTCCAAAAAAGCTCCGCCCCGCCAAGGACGCCTGTCAAAACGTACGGGGAAGCTTTTTTATGTGTTGGCCGCTCTGATGTGGCGGCGTTCTCTGTTCAACCGCAGCGACACTAGAAGACGCGAAACACGGACACTAGAAACCTTTATAAACTACATTTATACTGTTTAACGACAGAAGATGTGTTGTTAGTTAGTCGCAGCGGGGTCTGTTAGCAGTTAGCTCGCTCGTTAGCCGCTGAGATGTAGCGGCGTGCAGGCGAGGCGCGAGCCGCTGCCAGACTAACTAGTGATCCAGATACTGACACGACAACCTATGTTGACCCTGGGATCAGATAACCCTTAGTGGGCCAGACTAACTACGTGATCAGACTAACCTAGTGATCAGACTAAACTTGCCAGTACTAGTGACCGGGACTAACCTAGTGATCCAGACTAACTAGTGACCCAGGACTAAACTACGGACCCAGGACTAAATTATAGATAAGACTAACTAGTGACCGGACTAACCTGAGTGATCCAGACTAACCTAGTGGATCAGACTAAACCTAGTGATCAAGACTACCAGTGACCCAGACTACCTAGTTGAACCGGACCTAGGATAGACTAACTAGTGATCCAAGACCAAACCTAGTGATCCGATAATAGTGAATCAGGACTAACTAGTGACGACACGACTAAACTAGTGATCCGGAAACTAGTATAAACTAGTGATCCAGACTAACCTAGTGATCCAGACATAACCAGTGACACCAGACATACACCTAGTGATCCAGACTAACCTAGTGACCCGGACTAACTAGTGATCCAGACTACCCTAGTGACCCAGACTAAACTAGTGATCCGGACTAACCTAGTGATCCAGACTAACCTAGTGATCCAGACTAAACTAGTGACCAGGACTAACCAGGACCGGCTACCTAGTGACCCAGGACAACCTAGTGACCCGGAACTAACCTAGTGAACCCCGGAACTAACCTAGTGATCCAGACTAACCTGTGATCCAGACTAACTAGTGATCCAGAGAAACTAGTGATCCTGACTAACCTAGTGATCGGGACTGACTAGTGACACAGACTACCTAGTAACAGACTAAACTAGTGACCCAAGATACCCTAGTGACCGGCTACCTACCCTAACCTTGGACCCGGACTAACCTAGTGACCAGGACTAACATAGTGAACAGGACCTTCTAGTGACCCAGGACTAATACTAGTGACCCAGGACTAATCTTGACTAGTGACCCGACTAATCTATTGATCCAGACTACCTAGTGACCCAGACTAATCTAGTGACCCAGACTAACCTAGTGACCCGGACTAATTATTGAATTCCCGAACTACCTATGTGCCCAGACTAACTAGTGACCCGGACTAACCTAGTGACCCGGACTAACCTAGTGACCCAGACTAACCTCGTGACCCGTGCAGGATTCACTGTGAGCGGACTGTTAGAAACCATGTGACCGGCAGCTAACGCTACCTGGTCCCTATACGCAAACGTTATATCATAAACAATAGGTAACCTAGCAACGGCGATTATGAGCTTGTCCTCAGAATGAATGTTCTGGTAGGAACCAAAGTTTCCATCGTATGTTTCTCCGGGGACCAGCTAGCGCTGAAGGACGTCTACATTCCGATTGGCGCCTGGCGTTAGCCGCTGAACATAGCTCATAGCTCATTAGCATAAAGTGGAAAAAATTTAAACTTTCTGATTGAAGCTAGACATGCTGAAAACGCCCAAAACCCGACGCCCACAGATGTGCCTCCCTGCAGCTGAGAGCAGCTTCAGTTGAAGATGAATCCGGTAACTTTAGACGCTCAAGTCGGTGGCGGTGTGAACGTCCGGTTAGACGCTAGCCTGGCTAACACCAGACCAAGCTCAATCTTTAAAGACTGACCACTAGTCTGGGGAGTCTGCTCTGTGTTTTCTACTCCACAAGATCAACGGGCCTGGTTCAAATGACTCTGTACGCAACTGGATAGTCCTTCAACCAATCAGAGCATCGATCCGCGTGACGTGCTTTATCAACGGGTTGCTGCGCTTCGGTGGCCGCCATGTTGAATATAAACAAAAAGCTGCTTGCCGTCGCTTCTCTGTCGTCATGGTGTTAAACCTGCCAATAGCGTTCCAGATGGATATGCCAGTTTGTGATTGGTCCCCGTAGATTTGAAACAGAAGCAGGGTAGATAAACTGACAGGTTTTTCCGGCCTGAGCTGCAGGGCGAACTCAAATCACCGGCAGATCGAGCTGGGTTTACCATGACGATAATTTTGATAATTTATTGCTGCTGATAGGCCGACTTTCTCCTTAAAAACCATTCTACCACGTGTGTAGTCACGTGACTTCGCCCGGACCAATCAGCTGCATGGAAAGCGTAATGGAGGCATAACGTGCTTCAGTCGTCTGGAAACATTTTGGCTTCAGAAATGACGATTTTGGTAATTAATTATTGTTCTTTTATCGTTATTGAGATAAAATGTGCAATTAATCGTGGTCGTTAGGTCAAATCGTGCAACTCTAGATGTTTGGATTCTAAAATGTCAGATAATTGTGAAAAATGTGGTTCAGTGTTTCTGAAACAGCCCAAGAGGACGTCCTCAAATGTCTTGTTTTGTCCACAACTCAAAGATATTGAGTTATTGCCACCGAGGAGAGACGAAACTAGAACATATTCACATTGAACAAGCTGACATCAGATGAATGTGTACTTTTATTTTCATAAAGAATGACTGAAACCAGATTAAATTGATCATTGAAACAGTACTTAAGCATTAGCAATTAATTTAATAGTTGACAACTAATCGATTCATCTTTGCCGCTCTGCAGCCTATAGCTACCTGGACCAAACAACTAAACAATTAATCACAATAAATCACAAGATTAATAGATCAATAAATCAGCGGCAGCCCTAAACAAAACCGATGCTCATGAACGAGTAGCTCTTAGAAAATAAGACCCTTTGAAAACTAGGAGCTCATAAGGATTATTATTATTTTAGGCTCAAAATTCAATTCAAAATTGATTTGATTCAAATATTTTCTCAAATAAAACAATTCACAAGTATGTACATGTAGTACATGTACTTTTCTAGTATAAACGCCATTACAAAACAATTTTCTTTATTAATTAAAAAAATATGAATACATTTTTGAAATTCTATGCAGTGATTTTGAATCGATAGAGCTTGAATCAATTCATAAATGAGAATGATTTTTTTTTTTTTGCACACCCCTAAAGATTATGCTCCGTTACGACAGTCCACTCCGTACAGCCACTTGGTCTCATGTTGTCCCCCTTTAAGCTGTCTCTAACACTGGAGGACTTACTTTAGGAGATATCTTTAGGAGACACATGTTTCAGAGGCATATTTGAAGGATTTACTTATAATGACTTATAGTATTTGTTTTGCTGTTGTATAGTTTTGGTTTTGTTTTGCTGTTGTGTAGTATTTGTTTTGCTGTTGTATAGTATTTGTTTTGCTGTTGTATAGTATTTGTTTTGCTGTTGTATAGTATTTGTTTTGCTGTTGTATAGTATTTGTTTTGCTGTTCTTAATTTATGAATTCCCTGTGCGGCGTCCTTGAGTGCCATGAAAGGCGTCTTTAAATAAAATGTATTATTATTATTATTAATGAACAATTACTGAAAGAAAATCATTGTCTATGTAATTTTCCCATCACATGTGCAATAATGCACAAGAAGAAGGTTCAGGCAAAACTCTGCTATGCGACTGCGGCCAGCCCCGGTCCTCGGGACGCCGATACAACGTGTCCTTGAGAAACAACAGCCAGCGGTGTCCATTTATCAACACTGATTACATGGATTGATCTGACAGAACGTAAAGGACTCCCAGTTGAAAGGGTTCAGCAGACCGGAAACACAGATCGGGGTCTGAAACAGATCAGCTTAGACTCTCGCTCGGCGTAACCCATCTGCCATTGGCTGTTACACCAGGTCGATCTTTAACCGCGTTATGCCAGATCTTTATTATCTGCCTGTATTCCATTTTGCATAAATGATGTGTTCATGTTTGACACAATACAGGGAAAGTTAACGCAATAGTTTATGTAAAGCAGGGGTCTTCAACGTTTTCCAGGCCAAGGACCCCCAAACTGATGGCGAGCTGGAGCGGGGACCCCCTAATTATATATATTGTATAACATTGTGTTATATCAAACTGGTCCTATAGTGCCATGTGTGCATTGATGACTGAAAGACATCTTCTGCCTCCATTTATCTGTTTACTACAGTGTGTTGAATTCATGTTAATGTGGATTTAAAGACATTTCAATTAGTGGAAAAAAATTGCAGGGGGGGGAATATAAAAAAAGTCTAATCAACCAAAACTTTCACGACCCCCATGCAGAACCTCCGCGGACCCCCTGTTGAAGACCCCTGATGTAAAGGATAAACACAAAACAAAGTACAAATTAAAAACTAAAAACCTTTTTTTTTTTTTAAGAAAACACCACATCCACTCCCTTTATATCTGCTCATATTCCATTTTGCATGAATTATCGTCATGTTTTTTAACAGTGATATGAAGAAAATTTGTACTTCGGGGAGTTCTGTGTAAGATAAACACAAATTAAGAACTTTCTCCCGAAGAAGACACGAGTTAAGTTACAGCTCAGTTTTGAATTTTCACAAGACATCTGCATGTGAAATAGAAAAATAAATTGTGCCCAGAATCGTTTTATCTTTTTTGCAAAATATTACCCGACGTTCTCAAGGCTCCAAAACGAGCATGAATATGAATAGCGATTTGGACTGAAATAGGAATGGAAATGGAAAGTTTAACGTGTTGGTAGACTGACAAATAGTACTCCAGCCGTGTGCACACAGATCATTGAATTTTCAGGGACAAAATGCTTCCACGTGCCCCCCCCCCCCCAAAAAAAGAAAGAAAACCCAGAGGAACAGTACACTGCTTGCTCCAATAGTCCTGCTGTATTCTGTCCCACATCGGTGTTGAATGGCGCTGTGGTTGCTGGAGACACACTCCCATCCTCCGCCCTCATTGGCCTGTTCTTCTTTAAATCAGTGATTGGAGTGATGTTAACCATTAAATAGATAATGGCTAATTCACGAGTGCAGGAGTGTAGAGAGAACAGTTATTAAGATCACAGAGCATTTGAAGTGCTGTTTTCTTTTTCTTTTTCCATGGGCTTGAGAATATATTCTCAGTTAATGACTCCTACTGCTGCAGCCACAAACAAAACGCTAGACTACTGAAGGCTGTCCTAACCATAGTTAATTCAGATTGGATATTTCCAAAGAATGGCTGAACATTTTCATTTTTAGGGCTAGTTTTCTCCGATGGACTTTTGTCACGTCATTTAGATATCGCTTCCACTTTACTCTCGGCTCGTAGTAAGAGCAAGTTGATGTCAAGTACCTTAAAAAAGGTCCAATGTGTGGGAATTTCTCCCATCTAGCGTTGACATTATATATCGCGATTAACTCTCTCGTGCCGCACAGTTCAAAGGTCGTACGACAGCTACGGTAGCCTTCACGCGTCAAAAAGCCGGTCTCTTGTTCTTTCCAATCTCCTTTTTCTTGTTCTGGGCTAAGACGTTCCTTAAATTTGGATTTTCAATACATGTGGTATTCATGTTTCCTTCTTCAAACATGCTGGGGCTGGGATGCAACGATACCCGTTAGCAGCATTAGCAGCGTTAGCAGCAGCTGCGAGTTTATCATGTGACAGCAAAAACGCGAAAGGTGGAGCAGTACGTCCTATATGTCCCTCAGCAGCTAACGTATTTCAAGATGGAGCATGAATATGGAGCGTCTACCCCAGTTCATGTGAATTCAAATGTAACATTTTAAGTCAAAAGGAATACTTAGAAATACTAGGATTGATGGTGGTGGTCAATATCGGAGATGGTCCGATACCATTTTCTGCTTCCCGATACCTGAACTTGCGTATCAGCTGATACCGAGTACTGATCCGATACCAGTGTGTCATATATCTGATTATATTTTAAAAGCTGTGTACTACTATCTCTGTATAGATGTGATATGATTTCTATCTTTGTTGTCAGTCTGATTCAGGTTAAACTCTTTGTGAAACATGAACAAACAACGCCACAGAACTTTTCTTTTATTATCCAGTTTGACTGTCAGTTATGATGAAAAAAGAACATAAGTAAACTACTTTAACGTAGATTTTCTTTAGGGCTTTATTAACTGGTATCGGATCGGATCCCAGTACCGATACCAGCGTTTTAGGCAGTATCGGAACATCTCTAGTAAACATTCATGAAAAGTACAAGTTTTGAACGGGCAACACAGATTTTGATAATTAACAACTAAACACTTTACACACTGGACCGTTATATTCATCCCTCCAGACCTATTTTTAAGCATGTCAAAATATCCGGCTGTGATGAATTTTGTTTAACAAGGTTTTTCACACGTAAAAAGTAAAACTCGACTGAAAAGAAGCTGGAAGCGCATGTACTCTTACTCCCTCATTGACAGAATTCTGGCTCTGCCCTCACTCTAGGGCGGCAACTAACGACTTCTTGTCATCGATTGATGTGCCGACTTGTTTCTCGATTAATCGTTTGGTCAATGAAATATCTGAAGATAAGCGAAAAATGTTCATCCCAGTTTCTCAAAAGCCAAAGTGATGTCTTTTATGATATCCTATAAAAGACTTCTGGTCCTGAAATCCTTCAACTAAACTGTGTTGACCCCCCCACCAGACCCGGCCCTAGTCTACACTGCCTAATGCCCCTCCCCAACACCAACCCCACCAGCCACACAGCATCGCCTTAAAAAGTAAAACACATTTTAATTAGAGTAAGAGCTCAGGAGTCGTCAACAGCTGCATTACTATTATTGCAAAGGCACGTTTGTGACAGACGTCTCTGTGACATATTGCATCTCTCTCTCTCTCTCTCTCGCGCTCTCTCTCTCTCTCTCTCTCTCTCTGGTTTGTTTGTCCTTTGAGTTCTATAAGCTTTGCTTTCCACAGAATCACCTACACCCATGGACCCACTACACCACTGATTAAACTGAAATACATGTTTCAGCATTTTTCAAGTAGGGTTTGACATGGGTTAAATATATTGCTGTTGATTGAATCCTTAATTATGTGTGGTAGCCAATATTTGATACACTTGAGCTGGTTCATGACAGCAGCCCAGAATCTAAGCTAAACATGGTAAAGCATCATTTGCCGGTTATGCTGCATGCATACAGAACAAAGGAAAACTTACATGTGAACTAAAGTGAAAAAAAGTTAACATTTGTCTTCTCATGAGCCTATGATCTCTCTCTCTCATATCATATCATCTTCAAAAGAGGCATGACCTGACACCTCGTATGTATGAATAATCAGCAACACTTCAGTCTTGTAGCCCAGTTGGCACACATTCACGTGCCTTGCTCAAGATCGCCATCTAGTGGCGACGGCGTGTTGTTCCTCCCTGTGTGAAGTCTGCCTGCTGTGACGCCTCAGGGGAAATCAATGGAAATACTACAGCAGCAACGATCCTCCTGACTCATCTAATTAACATCACAACGTCAGACAGAGTCCAGACATCAAGCTGGAGAGCTGTCTCAAAAAGCACAGCAGCCGTTTCCAGTCCTCCGCACTCAGAGCAGCTCGCTGCATCTTTCAGTTTAGTTAGCAGCTCACTTCTTCTGTCCTACGAGCTGCTTGACCACGGCTAATTGCATTGAGCCAAGGTCGACTATGTCCCGATTAGATCCCTTGGAACAAAAGCCAGCAGAGGTCCGGGACCGGAGGACTGCACGATAAAGTGAAGAGATGGAGATCAAATCCACTTGCAGTAAATGTGGACAAACCCCAAAGTGACTGCATGCACAGAAAACATACAGTTTCATAAATAACAACCTATGAGACAAACTTTTTTTTTTTTTTTTTTTTTTTTTTTTTTTTTTTTTTTTTTTTTTTTTTTTAGGCAATGCAGCCTCGAATACAGACCGTAAAAACAGAGATAATGTGAATAAATAATTGAAGTCTAGTTAGACCTGAAGAAAAAAAAACTGCCAAGTTAATATAAAAAAGCTCCATGTCTATACAGATGGCATAATATTTAATTTTCTTGAGTTATACCAATTTCAAACTGTGCCCATGTAAACCAGAATTGATTGAATTATGCTGCATTTTTGTTAAAAATATGCAGGTTTTTTAAAAAGGTACAAATATCACACACACACACACACACACACAAAGTCTTGTAATTACAATCCTATATTCATCTTGAGGATACTCTCCAATAGAGCTCCTAACATTACAACATGCATGAAAAAACAATCCAGGAATATAGAATATTAAATGAAATATCCATCATAATTGCGATGTTAAACTCCCGAATACTTCCACTGTGTCAGGTTATTATCGTTCAATGTTTCACTGTTCATCTATGTGTGCAAAACAAGTAACCAAAAACATGACAGGGTCAACAATAACAGCTTACCCGCAGGAGAGGGAGGGATGCTTCCTAAATAAAGTTCATTCTCGCGCGGAGTATGGATTTTTAAATGACCGTGCTATAAAAAAAAACGGAGCGTCCTCGAAGGCGACACGGGAGAAATTAGGCTTAAAAATGCATTTTGGGAAAGATGTCGGTGTGGGAACATGAGTAAAGTCCTCCGTGGCATCCGTGTCGGTGTGCAGGAGTTGCCAACTTGAGCTCGGTGTCTGGTCTGTGCTGCTGCTGCTGCTCTGCTGCAGCGCGAGCAAAGAGCAGCGCGAGCAAAGAGCAGCGCGAGGCAGCGAGAGGAGCAACCCCCCCCCCCCTCACCGACGCTTTCGTTTGTGGGGAAAAAAAGTAAATTCACGTTTTGGATATGAAGACAGAAATGCATGTAATATTGTTCATCTTTTTCATTATTCATAAAATCCAAATATTCAAATAAATTCAAGACCATGCTGTAAACTATTCCAAATTGAAATTGACATATATTTTGGAGTCTCTTAAATGAGTAATCAATAAGAAAGCTATAACTACATCTGATCTGATATGTACTCCCATCTATTTAATTAAGAACATCTGTTGTCAATATCATTAACGAGGTTTGTAACTATTTATTTATTTTTATATTATTTTTATTTTGTTCATATGTGTTTATAATTAATAGGTCTTTTAGCTAGTCTCATATTATATAAGTTGCAATCTCTTTCCTTAAAATTTCATGTTTTGAGCTGTGATGACGGATTGTTTCTTTAAATAAAATAAATAAATAAAAACAATTTAAAAAATTAAAAATAAAATAAATTAAAAATACATCATCTTTTGCAGTTTTTGGCTGATGTCTAGAAGTTTGAGTTCCACTACAGTATCGAATAAAAAAAGAAATTAAAAAAATTTAAATAAAAATATTAACGTCATATTAGATATTTGAAGACAACGTTGTTTAAAGCTAGTAGCGTTTGAACAGTTATCCAGAACAAACACATGAACAATTACACAAAATGAACATTCACCAGAATTTACTAAAGAACTAGTATGAATACTCTGTGGGAATTTTACATGTAAAGTACTTTTTACACTGTTGTAGTACTACTTTGTAGTAAAGAAAACCCGTTGGGCTACTTCTTCCACCACGGTGACGGTTGTTAGCTAGCATGCTAGCTAAAAAGGTACTTACGCGTCCAGCAGAACAACATGGCCGCCGCTTTCTTTTCGACTAACTGAAGTCCAATATTCACCGGTGTTGTATCGCTTGTTTTCTCTGCCAACTCCTGACCGTTCGGCTTGTTAAAGTTAGTTTTTTTTTGCATCAGTTCACCCTTTATTTTACAAGCTGAAAATGATTGTAAACCAAATTTGCTAAGTGCTAAAAGTGCTAAGCGGGCGGTGGTAGATTATCCCCACCACCAGAGGCAGTGCTGAGCACTGTCTTCTTTGAGTTTCATGGGAATTCTCGGTAACTTTCATTTAAATAAATGACTGTTAAGTATCAATGACTGAAGGGTAACTCAATGGCGAGTTAACATATAGCCCACCGATGAAAGTATTGCATTAGTTATATATTTGCAACATGTCCAAGTAAAAACTGCCGTAATGCATTTTTTTCTTTATTGTATTGACGGAACGTTTGTGACCGCTCATAATTCCTGTACGTCCGACAGTACCTGAACGCAGCAAGTGAAGGACCCGCTCTTGCGTCATGACGTCAGCGGGCTCGCCTTCACACTCACTTCCCTAACGTTGAGAGCGTGAATGTTTACAGGCGTCGCTTCCCGCGTAGCGATAAACAACAGCTGATTAACGAGAGGAGCCGGGCTTCGCGTGGCTCTGCTCTGAAGACCCAGGATGATCAAGACGGAGAAGATCCTCCATCTGAAGAGCTGCCGGGGCCGGAAGGTCCGTGTGGTCCGGGAGCATTATCTGAGGGAGCAGGTTCCCTGCTTCAGCTCTCTGTGTCAGGCGGACTGTGACAACGGTAAAGACCCCAAAAACAGCCTTTAATTCACCTTACAATGGACTACCGACAGAATACACACGGTAGCTAAATACTACAGCAAAGAGCGCGAGAATACACCAGACAGATAAAATCAGTAATAAGTCATAAAACTCAGTTCATTTGTAGTTGTTTTTTACTGAAATACGCAACCATGTACACCATAGATATGACACAGTTCGTTGTTTTATATATATATATATATATATATATATATATATATATATATATATATGGACATGTATAGGATTTCCATTTCCATTTCCATTGCTAATCCATACCCATTTCCATTGCTGACTTCCTGTCATACACTGCAACCGGATATCAACTTGGGGCCATTTAAAATGTTAATGTCTATAAGTATAAAATGGTCCTAGGCCTACGTGCTAACAACAGTGTATATGTATTAAAATGAACAGAAGATAATGTCTTGTGAATTGTCATCTGTTTACTTGTATTGACAGGAAGTGTTCAACATTCTACTTCCTGTTGGAAACACACCTTAAACAGCTTAGAGCCTAACAAATAAGCCTTATTTCAAAATAAATTACAAAACAAACTCTTGTTATTTTCCACAGACTTAAAGTCAACTTAAACGTAAAGTGCAGAGCAAAAACAAAATCACATATCTTGAGATGTCAAGATGAAAAGGCATGAGGTGTCTTTTTATTAGTATTTTAGCCCCTCTCCTCTATCTCTGGTCCCTCTCTCCTCTCCCCCCTCCCCCCCTCCCCCCCCCTCCTCCTCTCTCCTCCCCCCTCCCCCCTCTCTCCTCTGCTGTAATGAACTGACAATAGCAGCCATGAGATAACAGTCACACATCTTTAGAGCAGGGGTCTTCAACGTTTTCCCAGGCCAGACCCCCAAACTGATGGCGAGATGGAGCGGGGACCCCCTAATTATATATTGTATAATATTGTGTTATATCAAACTGGTCCTATAGTGCCTGTGTGCATTGATGACTGAAAGACATCTTCTCCCCCTTTATCTGTTTACTACGTTGTTTGAATTCATGTTATGTGGATTTAAAGACATTTCAATTAGTGGAAAAATTGCAGGGGGGGGGGGGGGGGATATAAAAAAAGTCTAATCAACCAAACTTTCGCCCCCCCTGCAGTACCTCCGCGGACCCCCTAGGGGTCGCGGACCCCCTGTTGAAGACCCCTGCTTTAGAGAATATATCAGTTATTGTTTAGCTTTTTGTCCTAGGTCAAAATCTAAAAAATGACCTTTCAATCACTGCAACAATTTTTCTCATGAGTATTGCGTCATCTGATCGGCCTTTATGGAAACCACCGATCAAACTATTTAAAGTCTCTATCGGCCGATTGCGATCAGCGACCGACCAATTGGAGCACCTTTACTATGTGCCAGGTGTTGCTGGTTAAAAGCCATCAAAACTAAGGCTGCAACTAATGAGTATTTTCTTTATTGATTAGTTGTTTGGCTTAAAACAATGTCCAAAAATGGTGAAAGATGTGGATCAGTGTTTCCCAAAAAGCCCAAAAATGACGTCCTCAAATGTCTTTATTTGGTCCCCTACTCAAAGATATTATTAATATATTAGTTTTTGTATTATGGCAACCGCACTTTACAAAACCTTTATTTGACACTACTTTACATTTAGTCTACCCTCTGCTCATTGGTTGTTATTTTGGTTTTTTTTGAGTGTTTACTTGTTTGTTTGTTTTTGCTTTTATTGTAGAAAATGCTGCTG
>NW_022605574.1:451627-454452 GCF_008692095.1 Etheostoma spectabile
ATTTCCCCACTGTGGGATGAATAAAGTATCATCTAATCTAATCTAATCTTTACTGGCTATAGAAGAGAAGAAACTAGAACATATTCACATTTAACAAGCTGACACCAGAGAAGTTTAACTTGTCTTTTTAAAATGTGCTCAAACCAATTCATCAGTTATCAAAATAGTTTGCAATTAATTCAGTAGTTGAGAATGAATCGATTAATCTGGAGGTATCTAGACTTATCTTTATGTTGAAGGGAATCCCTGTATCATCCATGTGACCGTGTAAATGACCGGTTTTACCTGCGTCCACCCCCAGCAGGTGGCAAGGTGCTGCCAGGAGACCTGACCCACTACGTGGTTCCTGACGTCGGCGTGGTGGTGGACTATCTGGAGATCTTGGAGTTCAGAGAGCTGCAGGGCGTCGTCTTCACCCAGACCGCCTGCCAGGCCGTGCAGCACAGCAAAGGACGCAGGTACACACACTCACACACTCTCACACACACACACATACACACACATACACAGCAACCTGCTGCACAGCTGCACAGTGTATTGAGATTTGTTTTTCTGAGTCAAAATGTAAAATGAAAAACCTTTTTAAGAGTAAATAAATTCTCTGGTGTTAGCTTGTTAAATGTGAATATTTTCTAGTTTCTTCTCTCCTCTGTGACAGTAAACTGAATATCTGTGATTTGTGGTCAAAACGAGACATTTGAGGACATCATCTTGGGTTTTGGGAAACACGGATCCACATTTTTCACCGTTTTCTGACATTTTAGAGACCAAACAACTAATCCATTATTAGAGAAAATAATCGCCAGATTGATCAACGATGACAATAATCGTTAGTTGCAGCCCTAAAGTCGTCATGATGACTCCTCTCAGCCTTAGTTGTGTGTTATCGTATGTCAGCAGAAGCATACTAGTGGTGGTCAGGCTTATTATGCCTCAGGCACCCTGTAAGCAACATGACGGCTCCTGTCTTCAAAACCTTTTAATTCCTGAGGCTGCTTTTGAATTAGGCCTCTAATGACAACCCACCTGCTCGTGTGTGTGTGTGTGTGTGTGTGTGTGTGTGTGTGTGTGTGTGTGTGTGTCTGTCTGTGTCTGTCTGTGTCTGTCTGTGTCTGTCTGTGTCCTAGGTCTTGTCTGTCTGTGTCTGTGTGTGTCTGTGTGTGTCTGTGTGTGTCTGTGTGTGTCTGTGTGTCTGTGTCATGCTCGTTACATCGTAGCTCTGCAGACAAAGCAGAACGTGTGACTTTAAATACGTCTCCCACACAAACATTGCCTTTTGACAATAACTTTGTCAATAAGGAGTCCCGCATGACCTCAGGATTTCTTTTTTTGGATTTTTGCTTACGCCGCCATTCTGAAAAATGTTGCATCATTAATATGATGAGACTTCAAGTACACTTTTGATAATGTTAGCTGGTAGAGCATATTCTGATGCCATACTGTGTTGGTAATTTAAGTTTCCAGTTCACGTCGACCCACAGGGAGGTTTGTGTGTGTGCGTGTGTGTGTGCGTGCGCGTGTATGCGTGCGCGTGTGCGATAACCTTTGAGTTTCCTTGCTACTCTACTAATAGGAAGATACAGTAAAGTGCATCATAAATGCTTGTCTTGTAGATAAAAGGAAAACTTCTTAGCGCACACATCACCACGATGACACAAAAAGCTAATAACTAGCAACTTGCAGTTCCCTCCACATTTTCCTGCTTACGTTTCTTCACCCAAAGGAAAAAGTCTGCAGACAAAAAGTGAGATTTCCATGTTTGTTTTTGTGATGAGGAATGCTACTTTGCCATTTACCTTTTCTGACCGATAGCAGACCCTCTCAAACCCCCCAATAGTGTTGTTGTTATCCCTATGATTTGGATCTTCAAAAAGTGTTTTCTTAAAATTTTTGTGTGTGTCTGTGCAGGCAATACAACCGTCTGCGAAACCTGCTCAAAGACCCTCGACACGACTGCGTGCTGTTCGCCAATGAATTTCAAGAGTATTCTTATTGTCCACGAGAGAAGGGGGAGAGCCAGGAGAAGTGGCAGACCAGGTCAGTGCTCTCTACCTTCCCGAAAACTTCACTGAATCTCAGGGGGGGTTAAGTTCCTTTAGCCCGGATCCTAGTTTTGTGTCTTGTCTGGCACATTAAAATAACACCTGTAGACTACGTTTGGTACACACCTTCTTTTTCCCGAGCTACTTGAACGTGATCCAAATATGGGAAGTCCAGGATTCGGTTGCTCCAGCTATAAATCCATCACTACGTTTTCTCGTACGTTCTCAGTAAGTGTTAGCTAGTTTCATTACCCCCCGTTTGGACTACTGTCTGGGGTCCCCAGCAAAACCCTAGACAGGCTCCAGTGTGTCCAAAACTCTGCCGCCATGGTCCTTACCTACACCAAGACGGGGCAGCACATCACCCCAACCTTCATCCACCTTCACTGGCAATGTTGGGTATCTATACTTTACTGGAGTAATTATTTTACAGAAGACTTTGTACTTCTACTCCTTACATTTTCAGACAATTATCTGTACTTTCTACTCTATCATTTTCAAAATACCCTTGTAACTCCTATTAAAGTTTGGCTTGTTTTCATTCCGGCTTGTCCCCGTTCAAAAAAACACCAAATGAGAAGTATAATCGTATACCATTCCGACACCCTATTGTGTTACGTGTTTATTTGTTTATTTCACACGTCATCATTGTACATTTAAACACCTTTTCATGAGGTACAATGATCATATACAGGCCGCGTGAAATGGGGAACCCCAAATGAGCTACTAAAAGCTTTTCGGAGGGGGCCCGAGAACAACAAACATACAACAAATAACATACCA
>NW_022605574.1:454462-455022 GCF_008692095.1 Etheostoma spectabile
CAATTTACCATGGACACAATAAAGACATTTACAGTAGAAAAAATACAAATAATAATAATAATAAAATCATTTAAAAAACAACCACAGATAAACAAATAATAGCACTTACAGAATAATCAACAATCACACGATAAGAGCAGTTTTTCCTTGAGATGTTTCTATAAGATTGGTTTGTACGCGATCCATCGCACCTGCACATGACACAAATCACGTCACACTTCATCAAGGAAATAGCAAACATTTGTAGCCTGGTACGACATTGTCCGGGGCAGAGACTCAAGAGAACTCATAGAAATGTCCCAACCAAGCACCAGCGAGCCAGGAAGGCCGGCCGACCCCTCTACATCCCTGCCCGCACCTGGAAGAATATTTAAAAAATGGTTGGATGCAAATTCAATTCAATTTTTATTTATAAAGCACCAAATCACAACAACAGTTATCGCTCGAGCAGAACCATGGCTCAGGGTGGACGGTCATCTGCCTCGACCGGTTGGGGGTGAGAGAGAGAGACAGACAGAGAAGAGACAGACAGACAGAGAGAGAGAGAGAGAGAGAGAGAG
>NW_022605574.1:455032-461453 GCF_008692095.1 Etheostoma spectabile
AATTGGAGCAGAGGGTGTTGAGCAGGAGCATGGAGGCAGCAGGTGACTCCGACCACAGATTTGGTTTGGTAGGACTACTTCACATGATCGTAATCTTCTGACAAAGGTGGTCAAAACTGCGTCTAAAATCATCGGCGTTCCACTTGAACCATTCAACATATTTACTGGAACGTAGTACTAAGAAGACACGTAGATATAGCAGGATTTAGTCATCCTGCACACAACCTCTTCTCCCACCTTCCATCAGGGAGACGGTTGCAGAGTATCCCAACGCGCACATCACGTTTTAGGGATAGTTTTTATCCTAGGAATCAGGTTGTTGAAGAAGGCAGCAGGAAGGAGGGGGGGTCTGTGTTTAGTCACTTAGCCACGTTTATTTGGTGGTTAAATGGTTTATGTTTTAACCTATATTATTGTTATTGATTGTTACTGTTGACTGGTGCTGAGAGAGTGCAATAGGGCATACTGTATTTCATTGCTGTGGTACTTGTACTAAAGTGCATATGACAATACATTTTGAACTTTGAACTTTGAGATCCAGAGCCAGAAACACCTGCAGGAAGTGAGAGGAGGAGAGAGGAGAGGGGTGAGAGAGCACAAGACTCCAGGAAAGGGAAGAAGTCGAGTTAGGAACATGCATTTATGGGATGAGTTTGCATACAGGCTTACAAAAACAACTCCCTTTCGAATACGCTGCAAGCTCTGTGCACCACGAGCTAATTGTTTCCAAAACTCACCGTATGGTCTAATTTCAAAATTATTTATATTCTTTTTTTTTTCCCCTTACAGTACTTTTACTTTACACTTTAAGTAGTTTTCTAACCAGTACTTTTATACTTTTACTTCAGTAAGAAGCTTGAGTTGATACTTCAACTTCTACAGGAGTCTTATTAAACCCTAGTATCTATACTTCTAATTACGTAATGAATGTGCATCCTTTTAACACCTCTGCTGGGTCCCAATTAAGTCCCATATCATATAAAATCCTCCTTCTCACCTACCAATCCCTCCTTCCCCTGGCCCCCCTCTCTGACCCACCAATGGAGACTCCAGGAAGTCCCATCTCCTGGGCCAATAACACCCCGACCCTACCATCTCCCCAGGGAGTTTCCTCAAATCATTTTGTGTCTATGATAAAGCACTATATTAATTATGCTTTGATTTATTTGCATGCGGAAAGACACACCAGTGGACAAAATCCCCAAATGTCCAAACTAAGAATGATTTAACACCACACAAATGAAATAGGTGGGAACTTTACCTCCCATACAGAAGGAAGAGATAACTACACAGTAAAAGTCCTGCTTACCTCCATGATTTCTGTTATGATAAAGATTTGATGTGGTCCGCTGGTGTCCTACATTATGTCATCTCCAAACTTTTAAGTTGACTTTTAAAGCCAGAAGGCTGGGGATGCATACTGCTGCCATGAAATGAGTTTATTGCATAAACAAGACAGGAAACAGAGCTGTAAATGTTTCTCTTTTATAATGTTGAACATCCATTTTAAGTTACAGGTAGTGTTAATTTATATGTCAGAGAAAATAAATACATAAAAATCAAAGTTTAGGGCTTTAACAGGCAAGCTGTCCGCATCCGTACTTGTGAATAAACTGTGTGTGTGTGTGTGTCTGTGTCTGTGTCTGTGTCTGTGTGTGTGCTGTGTGTGTGTGTGTGTGTGTTGTGTGTGTGTGTGTGTGTGTGTGTGTGTGTGTGTGTGTGTGTGTGTGTGTGTGTGTGTGTGTGTGTGTGGTGTGTGTGTGTGGTGTGTTGTTGTGTGTGGTGTGTCTGTGTGTGTGTGTGTGTCTGTGTGTGTGTGTGTGTGTGTGTGTGTCTAGGTGTGTGTACTCTGCAGCAGTATGGTACTATAACCACCTGGCAGGTATGAAGGATATAGTGATGATCACAGAGGACCAAGACGCCGTGGATCAGTACAGCACCCTCCACTCTGGAGTGTACGTCATCTCCGTCCAGGTACATGACTAGGGTGTGTGGGGGGTGGTGTGTGTGGGGGGGGGGGATCGGTAAGGCATAACATTGTGATAATTTACGTGGCAATAACGTATCTATACATGGATAGCAAGTATCAATCTTTATTATATAAATTGCACATGAGAATTTAACTTGTTGGTATTACAATAATTAAAGAAACAATAAAATAGAAGTGAGACAAGCAAATGTTGACAAAGTTTTCTTTTTGGTGACATGATTCAAAGTTGGGAAAAAAGGTAATAAATTGCCATATGTTTAAAATTTTATTGTGACAAATATAGATAATTTCTATCTGTTGTGTTGCATTCCTTTTCAGTTTTCTCAGTTTCAGTTTTCTGCTTCTTCTCTGGAAAAACACGGCCGCGTTGCATTGTGGTACACGGAAATAAAATGTACATACATACATACATACATACATACATACATACATACATACATACACTCATATTAGTAATGCATTGTGGGTATTTTATAGTGGACTATATAGTGAATAAAATTTACCGCAGAGAATTCAAACACTACTACAATAAGGTGAACACACATTATAGTGCACAGATATACAGCTATGGATCATGCTTCATTACTTCTACATGAGTATCTGCATTATCTTCCAAATGTCAGAAGACCCTGACCCGTAATGCCAGTTATTTTTTATTTTTTTATTTGTTCCTGACCTTTTTCCCCCTCGTGTGTCCCTTTTTATTTTGACAGGATTATTTACAGAACTTCTGGCCGCAGTTGCAGGCTGCACATGAGCTGTACAGCTCCATCTCCCAGGCGCTACAAGAGAAGGAGAGCGAGGGCGCCGAGAGGGAGTTCACAGAACACCTGCCCGCTGAGGTGCTGGAGGCTGGAATAAAGTCTGGGCGGTACATTCAGGTACAGCGCAAGTCCACCCACCTGGTTCAGATCTAGCAAGTCTTTCCGTAGAACAGAAGTTACTGGCAAAGCAAAGTAGTTTTAACTTCCAAAATGGCCTTTTTTTTTTCTAAACATTCTGGCAGATAGATTGTTAATGTTGCTAAAATCTAGGTATGCTTCCTCTTAGTTTATTAGTCAACTAATCAGTTGTTGTTTTAGTTTTACAGCCAAAATACACCGGCTATTTTTGTTCCGCCGCCCACGTTATCCAATCTGTCCGTTCATACCGGAAGCGTAGCTTTCGTGTCATCTCGCGAGCTGCAATGATAATTTCGGCGTCTCCTCTATTCCTTGCGTGAGACGCAAGCGTGTGTTTCAAGCCAGGCAGGTAATCGCGTGGAGGAAGACCACACGGCAGCTGGACATTTTTACCAGAATAAAACAGCCAGGTTCGTGGTGATTTTGGCTGTCTGGACTTCTCACATCAAGACAGGCACAAAGGGAGAGAGACCGACGAATGGACAGAGAGTGACACACACACACACACACACACACACACACACACACACACAGGCTGCAATTACCACTATTTCAGAAAGAGAGAGAGAGAACTTTGTGACGAGAAGAAATACACGTCTGGTATCTACGCTACACGACGCAGCTGCTGTGTTCCAGCTGTTAGTCGAGTAAGATTTCTTTATTCGATTAGTCGGGTTTTCTTTGCTTTTTCATGCTGAATGAATTATTTCCAAGAAAATGATGAGCACATCTCGGGTAAACACAAGATGTAAAGTGGTGCTTTTGCACGATTCTTTGGGGGGAAAAAACTCTGTTTTACAGATCTGTCAATTAGTTGACAAAATCATGAGTGTTAGTCACTAAGAATTTCTTTTGTCAAGGTCAGTCCTACTAAAATCAAAACAAATCTCATCTTTCTTTTCTCTTCATCAGGGTACTCTGAATGTCAGCAAGCACCGGCACAGTGAAGCCTCAATCATGACGGAGGGTTTGTCCGACAAGAACAAAGGTGCAAAACTACAGAACCCATACAGCACCCATACAGCCCCCATACAGCCCCCATACAGCACCCCATACAGCCCCCATACAGCCCCATATAGCACCCATACCGCCCAGACAGACCCCATACAGCACCCCATACAGCACCCATACAGCCCCCATACAGCCACACCCCATACCAGCACACACCCATACAGCACCCATACAGCACCCCATACAGCACCAATACAGACCCATACAGCAAATAAGCACCCCATACAGCCCCATACAGCACCCATACAGCACCCATACAGCACCCATACAGCACTGAGCACTGGCAGTCAGTCACTCCAAACACACAGAGACGTAGTTATAGGAACAGTTTTGTCATTTGCATTCACACCAGCCATAGGAACTGGCAGGAGGGGTAACGGAGTAATGCATGCACGGCAACGGTCGTTTTAGCGGCGTCACTTGACTTTAGCGCCACATATAACAACCAATCAGCATGGAGGAGACCTTGCCAGGATCCTCATAACGAAGTTTGAATGGCGGCGTTTAACCCTTGTGTTGTCCTCCCGGGTCAAAAAAGATTAACACTTTTTCTTTTCTTTTTTTACCCTTTTTTCAACATTTGACATTTTCAACTCACTATTTATTTATTTTATTTCACTAATGCCACCTTACTACCACTAGTTTTACACTACTTTTTTGAATCCATTGTCATTAACCCTAATGTGTATAGAATTATACCTAATATTTGAGCTAATAAAGCAGAAGTTATGAATTATTTTGACTAATAGCTAAGATCAGAGGAGCGTATGTTGAGTGGATGAGTTTGGTCAGGATGCTGATTTGAAACCATGTCAATTTACACCCAAACTTCAGTGAAAGTGATCAATTGTATTTGCAACGAGCGGTAATTTATAGTAATTTGGCTAAAAAAAAATGCCATATTTCTCATATAGACATTGTTAAAAGGGGTCAAATTTGACCCGAGGACAACAGGAGGGTTAAAGACCAGACCGGAGTACGCAACAGAGTAACAGAAGAAGAAGAAGAAGAAGGCTCCAGCATCATATGATCCCCCACATCAGTCCACGTTTCAGACTTCAGCATCCCGTCCATTCTCGTAGTAATTCATATAGTCAAGTAATTATTCATGTAGTTGAAATGTTTTGCTAAAACAGACGGCGTGGCTTCTACAGATGGCGTGCTGTGGGGGCGGGACTTATAAGTTGGACCAATCAACATAGACCTAGGTCAGAGGGAAAAAGGAAAAGACTCTGCCCTGAAGTAGGAGCTGAAATATTACAGTCAGAGAAACTTAATAATCCCCAGATTGGTCCAGTAGGAACATTAGGGGAAAAGGGTTTTAGGAACGTTATGTTCTAGAAACTGCAATCGGAAGGTTGGTGGTTCAATCCCCGGCCCTGCAGTCAAAGTGTCCTTGGGCAACACACTGAGCCCCAAGTTAACCCCGATGCTGAGCCATTAGAGTGTGAATGTATGTGAGTGTGTATCTGATGAGCAGGTGTGTAGATGTGTGTGAGTGTGTATCTGATGAGCAGGTGTGTAGATGTGTGTGAGTGTGTATCTGATGAGCAGGTGTGTAGATGTGTGTGAGTGTGTATCTGATGAGCAGGTGTGTAGATGTGTGTGAGTGTGTATCTGATGAGCAGGTGTGTAGATGTGTGTGAGTGTGTATCTGATGAGCAGGTGTGTAGATGTGTGTGAGTGTGTATCTGATGAGCAGGTGTGTAGATGTGTGTGAGTGTTTATCTGATGAGCAGGTGACACCTTGTACGGCAGCCTCGGCCCTAGTGTGTGAATGTGTGTGAATGGTGAATGGTTCCTGTATTAATGATGTCCTGTATGATGTAAAAGCGCTTTGAATAGTCGTTATAACTAGAAAAGCGCTATATAAAATACAGCACATTTACAAAGCGGATATTGAGTCAGTTACAAAGAAAGAAAAACACATATACGTCACATAAAAATAATTGAAAACTACTCACTTTGAGATTTGGAAAAATGATTGGCTAGATGAATTAGGATAATTAGAATGGATACGAAAGTTAACTCATGTGAAGCAGTTACAAGGAGACGTCTGGAGATGTAGAATCAGATTTCTAATAACTCCCAAAATGTTGTTTCCCGTCCCTGGTTGGTCTCAGATCTGAGTTGGGGCGTGTTGGTGTGCGGTGGGAGGAACCGTAACCGAGCCGTGCACGGCGACGTGGTCGTGGTGGAGCTGCTGCCGAAGAGCGAGTGGAGAGGAAAGGACACGGCCCTGACGGATGCTCAGGGGGAGGACAAGACCGGGGAGGAAGGGGACAGTAAACCCATGCCCACAGGTGGGTCTGGATATCCTGATTGGATGCATTAACTCTGCTGGGACGTTGTCTGTCCTGTGTTTTTGTCTCTTAGTGTGTACAGGACATCTCAATCTCACCAGTGTTGGAATTTAAAATTGTATATATACTCAAACATTGTGTGTGATTTGCATTATGCATTTAAGCTAAAAGGTAAAAGAATTATTTCAGCATAAATGAAGACATGTTGGTCATGC
>NW_022605574.1:461463-466622 GCF_008692095.1 Etheostoma spectabile
TTGTTATAAGTATATAGTTTGTTGTTTGTTGTTTGTTGCATTGAGTTGTTTTGCAATACTTTGTTCTGTAACATAAGATGTTCTGGTACATTCTCCTTAATGTGTCAGAAGCAGAATTGATTGTTAGGGACGCTTCCTGAGTCTGGTTTCAGTCCCACTTTTACAGCCCACTGAGCTTTTCCTGAACATTTCAGTCACATTCCAACTGAAAGATAACGAATAAGCACACAAACACATCACATCACTTTTGTCTAGAGACCTCCCCTTTGGGAATAACACTTGGGGTCCAAGAGCCAGAGAGTCAGACAAAGGAAGGGGAGAGCTGTAATAGCTTGTAATTTTGTGCAGTTAAAAAGTATATAATCGGAGCTTAACGCCAATATAAAGCACAGTGCTGGTAAATTTCCCATTTAAATTACATAACACAAACGCTGTGTCTACGGAGAAAGGCAAGAATTACAGTACTATTCAGTATTCAACATTTTATTTTTGGCCCGTGGCCTTCCATCCAGACACATTTTGGCCCCCAGACAGTACATGTTAAGGTAATTTACTATGAGAGTAGGCATTGTTCAGAGCAATTTATTAAGATAACCATTTTTAAGATTAATTTTAGGCAAGGTAGTTACACTGTGACATTGTTATATTTGCAAATGTCTGTAAAATAAAGTATATTTTAGACACTAAAATACATAAAATATTATAACTCAAGTGTCTTTTTACTCATGTCTGATATTAAAATCCACAGGCCGTGTTGTGGGGATCCTGCAGAGGAACTGGAGGGACTATGTGGTCACTTTCCCCCCCAGGGAGGGGCCCCAGCCCCAGAGCAGGAACTCCCAGCGCATCCTGGCCGTGCCCTGGGACCGTCGCATCCCCAAGATCCGCATCAGCACCCAGCAGGCCGATGCTCTGCAGGTCTGCTCTGCCTTCAAGGGGCTGCGGATTAATACACTCAGTCAGAAACTTGCGTGATTATGTTATTTTTATTATTTCAGTTTAGTTTAGTCAGGGAATAGTTTTTTTTATTGTAAGAATAAACAAAAGAGAAAGTAAAGTTAATGGATGTGTCCCTGCAGTCTAGGGACATTTAAAATGATTGTAGTCTCCATAGACTGAGATTTCTAACATTTCCAATCAGTTAAACATAAGAGTAAATGATGAAATGTATAAAAACCTCCCATGTCGTGTATGTTGTCCCTTGTCTTCTCCCACCCAGGACCACAGAGTGGTGGTGCGCATCGATTCGTGGGAGAGCACGTCGCAGTATCCCAACGGCCACAGTGTGCGGGTGCTGGGCCGGGCTGGAGAGCTGGAGACGGAGGTCCAGACCATCCTCGTAGAGAACTGCATCCACGTGCCTCCCTTCTCAGACGCACAGGTCAGACAGAAAGCCGCGTGACATTAAACCACACGCACATCTAACGAACCCTCATCTTAGGATAAACTCATATTGACTTACATCATTAATGCATCAACAATCTGCACTTCCTTTTCTCTTAAACAGGATTGAACTGTGCAGTCGAGCTTAATACCCTTGTGTTGACCTTTGGGTCACCTTGGACTTCTCTTTATTAATCCATCGTCAACATCAACACTTTTGTTACTCTTTTTATCAATGTTTGTCCCTTTTTTCACTTTTTCAACACTATGTAACACTAATTTATTAACTTTAGTGTTACAGTTATTTTGGGAATTTACGGTCAATAAACCTCATTTATAGGAAATTATTCCTAATGTTTGAGTTAGAAAAGAAGGAATTAGGAAATATTAAGAGTAAAATTAAAGGAATGGATGTTGATGATAGTCACAGACTGGAATATGTCAACTTTTACTCAATACTATTTCAAAACCACTTCAATTTGTTTTTCAAATGCTATAAAATTGAATAAGACGCCCCAAAATTAATGAAAGTAGAGATGTGTACTTGCCAAAGAGCGTTGGGTGGAATCAATCATGTTATTTTGGGGAGTTAAAAAGAACATTGATATAGGAAAACGGGTCAGTTTGACCCGAGGACAACGTGAGGGTTAAATCAAAAATGTAATGGAACTGAACCGTGGATTTGGAGAACCGTGACACCCGTAACTCATACATGTCCCTTCACTTAGGCCGAAGTGATGCACAGCTGCTGCCCTTATGTAACTGTGTGTCTTCCGTCTGTGATTGTGTCCTCAGCTGAGGGAGATGCCGGTCAACTCTCCGGAAAGGCCGTGGACGATGGATCCTGCCGAGGTGGCGAGGCGGCGGGACCTCAGGGAGAGCCACCTGGTCTTCAGCATCGACCCTCGGGGCTGCGAAGACGTAGACGACACGCTGTCGGTGCGCAGGCTCCCGGGCGGGCAGCTGGAGCTCGGGGTCCACATCGCCGATGTCACCCACTTCGTCACCGAGGGCTCACTCACTGACCTGGAAGCACGGTCCAGGTGAGGAAATCAAGGGGCTGGTGCAAAGACTGTTTGGGTAAACTCCATAACTTTAAAACGTGGCTTTCCCTCTTTCATTTGCGGTGCTCTCTGTGAGAATATAAACAAAGTCACGTGACTGGGGGGGGCAGAGGGCATAGCTGAGTGCAAGATTGGATCATATATAGCAATTTAATTTGATTTAACTTTAGTTATGATTGGCGTATTATCTTAATAATGCAGCCACAACAGCAAAAAAAAAAATAGAAATGCCCGAACCTGTGCACGTCCCTGTATTGTAGGTAGGTCCGGCCACGCTGTTTGTTTGTTCATGTGATCATTTTTCTGATATGTTTAGGTTTTTATTAGTTATTTGCCGCAAAAAAGCCAGGATGAAACATCATGATTGACAGCTTTACTTCAGTCGTGATTGGTCGAGAGGGTGCATGGGCGGGACTATGTCACAGCGGCTCCATTGCTTGATCCCCACTGCACTATGTAGACCCTGGCTTCAAAATTAAAAGATGGCAGCGTGATGGGAAATAGGATAATTTGGCTTTATTTCGTTTTACACAGCTTGTATAAGGAACCAGTTGGATTATAGTGTAGGTGTAACATGGAAGACGTTTTCAAGGCAGAAGTACAAAGAGGCCTGAATGTCTGCTTCCAAATACATAACAACACACACAGATACAAAGCAACAGTCATCACAAACAGGGACTTACAGACACAACAGGGAAAAGGGTTTAAGGGGGAAGAGTCCCTGGAGTACAGTGATTCATCTGAAGTCTTTCATAATGTCAACATTACATTAACATTACATTAACATTACTGCACTACTGCGTCTTCATCAGAGTTAAGATGGACAGCAGAACTTTTGGCGCTATGCAGGGCAGCAAATCAGTCACAGTAGTAAAGTTTACTTCTTCACATTTTAGTGTTTTTTTGTTGTTCTTTTAGGTTTTCAAGTGTGGTTTTAATCTTCTCTCTGCAGTGTAAGACATTACTTATTTATTATTCTTATTCCTATTTATTAAAGCATGAGATATAGGGCTGCACAATTAATCACAATTTTATCAAACTTACAATATGTACTGCAATATACAAATTGCAGGGGGGGGGGGCATAATATTGCGGGTGGGGGACCCCATTTTTGTTGAAGGCAAACTGTGTGTCAAAGCATTCTGAATGAAGTGTTGTGGCGCTGCAGAAACGTCCCAGTATACAAATAATATTCCACGGACTGAAGAAAAAAATCTTTTTTTTTGTACAGATCCTCGTAAAAATCACAAAATAAACATTTTACTTTTTAAGATTTTAAGTTTTCTCAATGAAAATGAGAATAATGATACAAAAATGGTCAATTTTGTATCCCGGACTTTCTTCTTACCTCCGACTGTGCAACACTGTTATATAATACCTTAAAGGACACTGGAATCTATGAAATTTCATACAATGCAATATTCATTATTTTTTAATACTTTTATTTAATCTACTTTTCACACAATGTGTATTCAAAGCTATTGTATATATGTATACAGTTGCTCTCCGGACTCAGGACTGTGAACCAGGTCCCCCCCCTCTCTTTTTTCTCTGCACTACCTATACTTTATATTTTGATATTTTATATTCTTATATCTTATATTTTTATATTTTGTGTCAACACTGTAAAGGGGTTGCTTCAATCTCATTCCACAGGTACTGCACTTGTGTATAATGACAATAAAGGCGTTCTATTCTGTTCTATTCCCTCCAATTTCGAGAATCATATCAGCCAAATTAATCGCAATAAGATCATTTCTTCATATGGTGCAGCCCTAATGAGAAAGCATTACTATTGGTCCTTTTGGTAATAAATACCCATTTTGCAGCGATACAATTGAAGCGATATGAACAAATAGATGTAAATGTGTCTTTTTAGATAAATCAGATGTTGACAAAGTTTCCTTTTGAGGACGTCATTTGAAATCGGGAAAAATCAGAAGTTGGGAGAAAAAGGTTAAAAATTGTAAAAATTGCAATAATATCGTGATTGATAAGTAAGTATCGTGATGATATCGTATCGTGAGGCTTCTGGTGACCCCCCCCCCCCCCATAGGAGGTAGAAAAACCAGGCGACCAAACTCGGACTATTTAGCTACACACGAGGAAATTAGTTTTTTTTTTTCCATGATGCCTCTTATTTAAACTGTGGCTACTGGTTGGAAAGATGATACAACTGCCATTCCCTTGACTTTATTCTTCTTCTGTGTCTTTTTTTAAGGGCTACGACGTACTACCTGGCGGACCGCAGGTACGACATGCTGCCGGCTGTTCTCAGTGCAGACCTCTGCTCGTTGCTCGGAGGAGTCGACAGGTCAGTGAACGCCACGTCTCTACTGATAGTTTTTAGAAAGGTGTTTAGTTAAGAAGCATGCATTGGTGAACACAGTGACCCCCGTGTTGTCCTCCTGGGTTAAAAAACGGACAAATATTTGAAATTTTTGTCACTTTTTCAGTCTTTTTTTTTTTTAGTTTTCACTAACACCACCTTACTACCACTAGTTTTACAGTACTCTTTGGAATTCATGGTCAATAACCCTCATTTATATAGAATTGGACCTGATAATTGAGTCAAAAAAGCAGAACTTATGAATCATTTTGACTAATAGTTAAGATCAGAGGAATGAAAGTGATCAGTTGTGTTTGCAAAGAGCTTTTTATGGAATCCAATCCATTTTTTGTGGTAATTTGGTTAAAAAGAAACTCATATTT
>NW_022605574.1:466632-474272 GCF_008692095.1 Etheostoma spectabile
GACATTTTTTAAAGGGGTCAAATTTGACCCGAGGACAACAGGAGGGTTAAAACATGCTATCTGAGAGAAACTAAATGGAATGATTGCTGTCATATCATTTCTCTGTTGGCGCTGTAAGAAATATTAAGGTACTTTTTTTTTGTTTTGGTCATGTGAACAACTTTTGTTTTCCTGAAAATGTGTTACGAAGCTGATAACTCAGTGTTCACATGTATCGGTTCCCTTTTCACACCGTTTATGTCTTTTAGAAATGAATGTGTCTGACAAGGGGGATGGATATGAAAGCGGGTACATAGATCTTGCTTTTATGGCACCTAGGAACCGCAAAGATTTAAACTGGAAGGCATCCAAAACCCCAGCAGTAATCAGGCTACTTTGTTCTGGAAAGCATTTATTATAAGACGATAAAGACAAAACCTCAGACTTTTTGAATATATGACAATCTCATAGACAATTTGACTATTACATTTCTGCATTAATGTTAGGGACTATGCAGTCTATATATCCACGACGTTACGCCGCCAGATGTCCCCCTTATGGCCAGATGTCCGTCCCCTTCCTCTTTCTTTGTGTTGGCGTTCTAACCTCCGGTGGATTTCTTAAGACTAGGGTCAACTGGTCCTCAGATCTCTGCAGGGTAAATCCAGACAGCTAGCTAGACTATCCGTCCAATCTGAGGACTATAGTTACCTGCTCCTCAGGTCTCTGCAGGGTAAATCCAGACAGCTAGCTAGACTATCTGTCCAATCTGAGGACTATAGTTACCTGGTCCTCAGGTCTCTGCAGGGTAAATCCAGACAGCTAGCTAGACTATCTGTCCAATCTGAGGACTATGGTTACCTGGTCCTCAGATCTCTGCAGGGTAAATCCAGACAGCTAGCTAGACTATCCGTCCAATCTGAGGACTCTGGTTACCTGGTCCTCAGATCTCTGCAGGGTAAATCCAGACAGCTAGCTAGACTATCTGTCCAATCTGAGTTTTCTGTTGCACGACTAAAACTACTTTTGAACGTACACATATTCCACTAAAACAAGTTCCTTCCCGAGGCTATTTTGCAGAGGCACCGTGGCTCCGTCCGGAGCTTAGCAACACCCACGACGACTGTGATTGGTTTAAAGAAATGCCAATAAACTAGAACACGTTTTTCTCCCATCCCAGAACGCTGTGTGGACTTGCCAGACCCTCTTAAGCAGCGCTGTGGAGGACGGTCTGGCAAAGGGAGACTAGAGACTATAACAGTGTTATCTGAGTGCATTTATTGTGTTTTATCAGGGGTTTTTTTAGTTGTTTTTTTTATTTGTCATTTTGTGAAGGATTTGAAATATGAGAAATTTGTCCTGCAAAGTGAAAAAAATACACGCTATCTGTACATTTAAATGCGTACTTGTCCACTCTCGTATCCAGGTATGCCATGAGCGTGCTGTGGGAGCTCGATGCACAAACCCTGGAGGTCCGAAACGTGTGGTACGGCCGCACGCTCATCCGCTCCTCCTACCAGCTGCACTACGAGCTGGCCCAGGCGCTCCTCAACGCGGAGCCGGCTGAGGTACCGGAGCTGGCCCGGCTCGGGTCCGAGGAGAAGGACGCTAAGCTAGCTGAGCTAACCCAGGCTCTAGAGATGCTGACACATGTCGCCAGACACCTCCGGGCGCAGAGGGACAGGGGAGGCGCGCTGGAGCTGGAAGGGGTGGAGGTATGATTGGCTTCTTTTATTTGTAAAAGAATTGTTGTTGTTTTAACCCTCCTGTTGTCCTCGGGTCTAATTTGACCCCTTTAAAAAGTGTCTACATCTGAAATATGAGTTTCTTTTTAATCAAATTATCACAAAAAAGGATTGGATTCCATTCAACGCTCTTTGCAAATACAATTGATCACTTTCATTCCTGACTAAACTCAAATGTACGTTCCTCTGATCAAAAAAACTCAAATTTGAGGTATAATTCTGAATAAATGAGGGCTATTGACTATGAATTCCAAAACGTACCCGGGAGGACAACACAAGGGTTGAAGGAGTACTTGTTAAATATGTGGAACTTTAACGGTTTTTCACTGTGATAATTCCTAGCAACTGCACAATATGACAATAACACCACATATAGATTAGAAAGAATAGAAAAAAAGGTCCAAGGCACTCTTCTTCTGAAAAAAACATTTCATATTGATATCTTGCATTCAAGATAGCGGAGCCCACATTTTTCAGGGTGTTATTACTTAAACAGAGGCTTTTTAATTTTTTTCATAAGAAGAGTGCCCTGGACCTTGCTTCTCTTTTGAAGTTGTGTTCCCTTTCCAACAAGCACCTTCAGGATTTGTTTTGAACTTCTGATCACTCCAGAGTTTTCTTGTTCACATATAGATTTGAAAGGAGCCAGTTGAGGTGGTTCGGGCATCTGGTAAGGATGCCTCCTGGGCGCCTCCCTAGGGAGGTATTCCAGGCACGTCCAACTGGGAGGAGACCTCGGGGAAGACCCAGGACTAGGTGGAGAGATTATATCTCCAACCTGGCCTGGGAACACCTCGGGATCCCCCAGTCGGAGCTAGTTGATGTGGCTCGGAAAAGGGAAGTTTGGGGTCCCCTACTGGAGCTGCTGCCCCCGCGACCCGATACCGGATAAGCGGATGAAGATGGATGGATGGACATATAGATTTGATTTAGATTCATTGTTAGTTCCAGCAGTCATTACACATAGCATCATATAGATATACTGTACATAACATCTCTATGAATTCATACATCATCCCAGCTCACAACAGTGTCATCTATGCAGAGGGGACAGAACTCCTGTTGAAACGAGCTCTTTCCTCTCCCCACTATCTACGGATAGTTTTAGGCTTGCATTACAGTTGTTGTTACATCGTATTCTATAGGTTGTACAAAATAACCATTATTTATTTGACCTACTGGAACCGTATCTTTATAACCTGTTTTCCTTAAAAAAGTTATTAAAAAAGCTGTCTGACCGCCCCTCCTCAGGTGCGTGCCCAGCTGGATGAGGAGAGGAACATCACAGCCCTGGTCCCCCGCCAGCCCCTGGAGGTCCACGAGACGGTGGCCGAGTGCATGATTTACGCCAACCACTGGGTGGCGCGCAAGATCCAGGAGGCCTTCCCCCATCAGGCCCTGCTGAGGCGCCACCCGCCCCCCCGGCAGGAGTTCTTCAGCCAGCTGGTGGACAGCGCCGCCGCCCGGGGATTCACCATCGACACCAGGTGATCTAACGAGTGTCCTGTGTGGACGCTGTGTCTTTTCACTCCTTCAAAACAAAACTCTGCTCTCTACCATAGCCTGTAAAAAAAAAAAAAAATGCTGAAGCTCCTTAAAGCTGCGTTGTCTCTAACCTCCAGCAGGGGGCGACTAAAAAGAAGTGTGTTTCTATAGAAGTCTATGAGAAAATGAGCCAACTTCTCACTTGCTTTATTACCTCATCCAACATTTTCATAATCAGTTTATGTTCTCAGTCACTAGTTTCAAGTCTTCTTCAACACAGCATGATGTTCATTTAGTAAATTATGGCCTCATTTATTTTGAAATCGAGGATAAAGCAAGGGAGGCTTTAGGACCTGTCACCCTGTCACAGGACAGGCTTAGCAATGCTAACCATGCTAACACTGAGGACATTATAATAGACCATAACTTGTTTTTGGCTGTTGTCCATGTTTTCATCTTAAACTTTGAACCATGTTTTTAATTTATCAATGTTAACTGGAACATTTTGAATGCCTAAAACCTGTTGTTAAGCGTTCTGCCAACCATCCAAGCTAGCTAGCTACTGCTAGCTGGTAGAGTAAGAAAAGAAAGATTGATGATTTTCTGTACCGCCGTACATGCAGATGAACGACGACAGTACTCGACGGTCCGAGTTTACCCGCCGGTAACTCTCCACTGGATGACTCGGCTCAGAAGGATTGAAAATCTGCAACTTTCCCTCTTTAGCATTTAACTTAGCGCAACGTCATTGCAACCATAAACAACAGTGGCTTAGCCTGTCCGCGTTGCAACAAGATGGCGACGCTTGTATTAGCAAATTAGTGATTATCCATGAACATACATTCCTTTAATTTTAGTCTCAATAATTCCTAATTTCTGCTTTTCTGACTTAAACATTAGGTTGTTTTTTTATAAATGATGTTAATTGACCATAAAATCCAAAAATAACTGTAAAACTAAAGTTAATAACTTGGTGTTATATAGTGTTGAAAACGTCAAAAAAAAGTGACAAACATTGAAAAAAAAAAGACAAAAACAAAAGAAAGTTAAAAACATCGATTTAAAAAGCCTCAATAAAAGTGTTGCTTTTCAGTTTTGGCGGGAAGACAACGCAAGGGTTAACAAACTGGGGATGTCACGGATGCTACGTCCACTTTTTTAAACACTTTGATTTCTACCACTGTAAAATGTAGAACTAAACACATCTTAGGCAGAGCGAGTCAATGTATTCACACACAAACAATCACGATTTGATTTGTTAATGTACTGTATCGCACCTTGTTTCCTCACATCGCGTTTTGCCTCTCGGCACACACAGTTATGTGAAATGATCATAGTCTAACGGCCGGTTCTGTTCCTCCAGGACCAACAAGGCTTTAGCTGAATCTCTGGACCGAGCTCTGGACCCACAGGACCCGCTGGTGAACAGGCTGCTGAGAATAATGGCCACCACAGCCATGTCGCAGGCTCTGTACTTCTCCACTGGGCTTCAGTCCCAAGACCACTACTACCATTACGGTACTCAGCTTTTTATTCTATCATTTAGTGGAACTACGTTTGCATGCGTCTTTATGGGGGTTGAATGGGTTAAATATATGTATCTAATTTCTATGAATGAATGCAGAAATGTAATAGTAATTTTTTTTTTATAGAGCACTTTTCAAGATCCATGTTACTAAGTGCTTGACAAAACCGCAAAGTATAACGCAGCAGTCATAAAAATATCCGGTTCCTGGCTAAATTACCATTAGATTAGTCGTCGATCTATACAGTTTACATTAGTGATGAATTTGTGGGTTAGCCCAGAGTTGTTCACCTAGGTCAAAACAATCATATTAAAAAGTGTTGAACGGTGTCGTAATCTTATGTTACCCACCAAAAATTACATTAGCATTAGCTACTTGTCAACCAGCACCTTTTACAGTAGGCACCAAAAGCACCTTTCCTCTTCGTTCCCCCTGCAGGTTGGGATCGTGGTGTCGTTGTATCGAATTATGGGTCAAAAATCGTAATTCGAACCGAACCCTGGGTTTGGTGTATCGTTGCAGCCCTAAAAGCGATAGCTCTTAGTAGAAGCATGCTGCATGCCTACTGGCTCCTTGACGGCGATGAAATGGGCTGCTTAGGGAAATGCGGATTGAAATGTTGTATTTTTTTCAATACAATACTCATGTTGTTTTCCAGACACAATTTTTTAGCCCGTAAGTTACGACTTTAAGTCACCACTCACGACTTGGTAGCGTTCCAGGCAAAGTCATGACAAACCCTTCCAGCTAGCGTTAGCTAGCAGCTGCCCAAAGTCGACGTTAGGTACCGCTAGCTTATACTAGCAATTTCTAGTTGGCGACATATTTTGGGCTTCATTTAAGAAACATATCCTCAACAGAGGCCGTTTATGTGTGTGTGATGTCAAAAACGATCTGGTACGAGTTCCCGGGTAGTAAGTTACAGGTTCCAGGGCACATTCACGGGTAGAAGGTTGTGAAAACATGGGTTACGGGTTGCCTGCAACGCAGCATCAGAAGGCAATTTGCTCTGTGCCTTAAAAGTATCAAAGTGCGGTACCCAGCCGTAATTGGGTGTGTACAAACCAATACAATGAAAGCAGCGAAGAATCGTGAAAACTTAAAAAGAAATAGACAGTTCAAAGGAGGTTCAACCTCAAATAAAATCAGGAAAGGTTCTCTGCTAAAAGTCTTAAGAAGGGACTTTAAAGGAGACCGCTGACTATTTAAAAAGAAGATTAAAATGTAACGTCCTGTGCTGATGTCCATCTTCCCCTAGGTCTGGCTCTGGACCGCTACACGCACTTCACCTCCCCCATCCGGCGCTACGCCGACATCGTGGTGCACCGCCTTCTCACCGCCGCCATCAGCATGGACACGCAGGCGGACCCCGGGAAAGCCTTGGCCAGTAACAAAGACCTGGAGGAACTGGCTCATCACATCAACAACAAGAACTGGGTCAGTGCTGCTCTGGGATTCTGTGATTCCCTTCTTAGTGACTGTGTCAGATGAAGTCTCCTGACTCCTGTGTGGCGCTTGCAGGCGTCCCAGCGGGCCCAGAAGTTGTCCACGGAGCTGTTTCAGTGTCTCTACTTCAAAGAACGAGACCCTCAGTCGGACCAGCGCTGCGTGGCGGACGCCGTCATCTACGCCATCAGGGACAACGGCGTGCTGGTGTTCGTCTCAGAGTAAGAAACTACCGGCAAATACGTTATAGCTTTTAAAGTTTTAAAGCAATTTTGAGTGAGCTATTGTTATTTATTTATTTATATATATATGTGTGTGTGTGTGTGTGTGTGTGTGTGTGTGTGTGTGTGTTTGTGTGTGTGAGTATATATGTGTGTGTATATATATAAGTTTGTGTGTGTATGTATAAATGTGTGTATGTGTGTGTATGTATGTATGTGTATATATACAGTATGTATGTGTGTATATATGTGTATATATACGGTATGTGTACTGTGTATATATATGTATGTGTATATATAGATATATATCTACTGTCATCAAATTCCACGGAAAGACCAAAGCCACTTCCTGTTTGTGGCTCTGTTAGGAGACACATGGTTCCTACTTATGACGACAATCTTCATAAATAGCTCGCAGATATATAGTTTCTTCTTTTTTTTAAAGCTCAGTCATTTCCTAAAACAGCTGGACACTTTTACTTGTCTTAAGATTTTGGAAACATTCTTGGTTTTTGGCAGAGCAAAATACAGAAGGAATGTACATGACACTTAATGTTAACTGACATGAGCAGACAAGATATTAATATATATATATATAATATATATAGATATTATAATATATAATTATATATATATAATATAATTTATATATAAATGATATATTGGTTGAGTATTTCTTATGAAAGTAAGTGTAAACTTCATCTGATTCCAGCTTGTTAAATGTGAGTATGTTCTAGTGTCTTCTCTCCTCTGACAGTAAACTGAATGTCTTTGAGTTGTGGACAAAACAAGACATTTGAAGACGTCATCTAGGGCTTTTTGGAAAACACTGATCCACAGTTTTTAACATTTTCTGAAGTTTAGAGATCAAACGACTCATCCATTATTCAAGAACATAATTGATAGATTATTTGACAATGGAAATAACAGGTCACAGCCCTTTTGTAATACTCGAGAATATTAAGGATTAATCCAGTTTATTGTTTAAGTGTAATTGTCTGAAAAGGAAAACTGAGTGTATCTCCTAGCAGGGCGGTAGTCAAGACCACCTAGGTCGAGTCCAAGACAAGTCCAAGACCAGGACTAGTCGAGTCCAAGACAAGACAGAGTCCAAAGAGGTTTGAGTCCAAGACAAGTCCAAGACCAGGACTAGTCAAGACCGAGTCCAGGACAGGAAAATAGGTCTTATGCATGACAGTATCAAGACAATCATTTTTGGGTTTCACTTTCCCTCCAAT
>NW_022605574.1:474289-474413 GCF_008692095.1 Etheostoma spectabile
AAAGACACCTGGACTCGGTCCAGACCAAAAGCCATATTGGGCAAGACCAGTGGCCGAGGCAGAGCCAAGTCCGAGTCCAAATACTAGCGAGTCTGAGACCATAGAAAAACGGTCTCGAGTCCGG
>NW_022605574.1:474423-480727 GCF_008692095.1 Etheostoma spectabile
TCGAGTCCAAGACCGGACTCGAGTACTACAGCCCTGTCTCCTAGTATTGGTTTCTGCCTGAGGTCCCAATAAAACATGCCTTGTAGACGGTGTAATGGAGTATTCCAGCCCTGAGTACACCTGTGCTGTCTCCAGGTACGGTGTTAAAGGGCCGGTGTACATGAGGAACCGAGAGGGCCAGGTGGTGGCCGCGGGACCGGACGGCGGCTGCGAGTGGCAGAGCGGCTCGGTGCGGCGACACGCCGACCACATCACCACCACCACCAGCTGGGGCACCTCCACCTTCACGCTGTTTGACCACATCACTGTGAGTCGCACAACAGACCACACGTTTATTATTTTAGGACAATTATCTAATTTGGAATCATATCTGGAGGATATGGTCATATTGTTTACAAAATTTGGCTGTTTGAAGGGTAATTTCTGTATTTTTCAACCAGGACTCTAGTTCCCCATGCATTGGTGTCTGTGACCAGTGTGGAAATCTTTGAAATTGGTCCAGTATTGAGCTGACAGGCTCAGATTGTTATTCTAGGTGTCTGACGACATTAAGGAAAGGATCCCTACAGAGATAGACCTTTTTGTTAAAGTGTAAGATCCTTTTTGTTTACCCAAAATCCCCATCGCCGAACCCACCAGACTCCATTTAAATAAACAGTACTTTTAGCGTGTATAGAGGCAGTTAATCGCCACATGTAAATGAGTGAATTATGTGTTAATTTCAACTAAACCTGAGTGGTGATTGTTGGAACAGTGGAAAGATGGACCAAGACGGCTTTTCATGGCTTTATATTGTCTCTGTCAACTTTCAGCGAATGTGTTTTACAATGATAAAATTACTGTTTATTTAAATGGGGTTTGGTGGGTTTGGCAAGGGCAATTTTAGGGCTGCATCATTGAAAAGGTCTATCTCTGTAGGGGTCCTTTCCATAATGTCAAACTTTTAGTGGACGTTAAGTAGGGCTGCACAATTGATCGCAATATGGAGTACTGCAATATCCATTACATGTCATTTAGCTGATGCTTTATCTATACTGTATATATACTGTATATATCTCAGAGGACGCGCCTCTGGGGCAACTAGGGGTTAAGTGTCTTGCTCAGGGGCATATTGGTTGGCAGTGGGAATCAAACCCTGGTCTCCCACACCAAAGGCATGTCCATATCCATATACAAATCGCAAAATAGGGGGCGCAATAACGCAGTTGGGACCCCATTTTTGTCAAAGGCAAACTATGTGTGAAACCATTGTGAATGAAGTATTGTGGCGCTGCAGAGACGTCCCGGCCTACAAATAATATCCTACAGACCAAAGAAGCAATCTTTTAGTACAGATCCTCATATAAATCGCACAATAAACATTTTCAATTTTTAGATTTCAATAGTTTTCAATGAAAATGATTATCCCCTCCAACATTGTGAATGATATCGCAATATCAGTCAAAATAATCACAATTGGATATTTTCCTCATATCGTGCAGCCCTGACGTTAAGTGAAGGTGTGCAATGGTCCTTTAACATTGCTTAATGTGTTTTACTTAATACTGGACCAATTTAAAAGATTGTTGTTCCCATCAGTCACTTGGACACAAAAACATACAAAAATAAGAAGCTACGTTACCCTTTTAATGTGTTTATTTATTTCCCTGATAAGACCAAGCACATCGAGACATATCTGACCCCTCTGCTCTCCACAGATCCGTATTTCTGTGCGCTCCACACCTTGCCACGCAGACAGCCTGAACCTGGAGGTCATCAGCAGCAAGCCCCACCGCGGCGCCGAGCCCCAGCAGCCCCCCTCGCAGGGCCGCTGCCAGCTGGTCCAGGAGGTGGTGCGCCTGGCCGAGGAGGCGTCCCAGCAGGCTCAGGAGAAGGCCGCCCGGCGCCCCAAACTCACCCGGGAGGAGAGGGAGTTCAGCCAGAGCAAAACTCCCAATCTGTACTCCCTCCTGGAGGAGATCAGAGAGCTGGCCCTGCTGGACCTCGACATGGCCGCCGCACACGTCTGTGCCACAGCGTAGAGCGGCCGCAACGTGCACCCACAACCTGCTGGGGTTTTAAATACAACATGAGTTTTTTATAAAAAAAAATGATCTACAACCATCAGAACAGCCTAAAGCTCTCTTCTTTTTAACCCTCACGTTGTCCTCGGGTCAAATGGACCCGTTTTCCTATATCAGTGTTCTTTTTAATTCCCCAAAATAACATGATTGATTCCACCCAACGCTCTTTGCCAAGTACAAATCTCTACTTTCATTAATTTTGGGGCATCTTATTCAATTTTATAGCATTTGAAAACAACAAATTGAAGTGTGTTGAAATAGTATTGAGTAAAAGTTGACATATTCCAGTCTGTGATTATCATCAACATCCATTCCTTTAATTTTAGTCTCAATAATTCCTAATTTCTGCTTTTCTAACTCAAACATTAGGTATGATTTCCTTTAAATTAGGTTTATTGACCATGAATTTCAAAAATAACTGTAGTTAGTTAATAAGTTAGTGTTACGTAGTGTTGAAAATTTCAAGAAAATGGCAAATTTTGGAGGGAAAAGAAAGTCAAAACCGTGATAAAAAAAAGCATAAACAAAAGTGTCTGTTTTTAATTAGACGGGAAGACAACACGAGGGTTAAAGATCCTTTTTTGGGGGCTTTTCCGCCTTTATTTGATAAGACATCCGGTGAGAAAAGAGGAAGACATACAGGAAATCACCACAGGTCGGATTTGAACCGTGGACCTCTGCATCGAGGCATAACCCTCTCATCATATGTGCGCCTGCTCCACCCGCTGGGCCCACCCGGGCACAGCCCACAGCTTTCTCTTCCAGTTTTAACTTACATTTCTTAAACATCGTTTGAATTATGACGGCCGATTTGTAGTTATTTCTTATATATAAGGAAAAATGACAGATAATACAAAGTGTAAATATGTTCTTTGATGATATGAAATGAGGAGATGTATGTTGGTCCAAAGATTACTCACCGGATTTCCTCAAATAAAAACCAGGGTCCCAAAAAATGGCTCAGGGCACCGCACACTATTAGTGAAGTAGTGAAATACATTTTTAGATTTTTACTGAATTGACTGAATAATGTTCAACAACACGCTCCTAAATCTTCTTTTAGTGAACTGACAAGTCATTTTTTAGTTTTCAGTGGAAACCCACTATGTTTTAAATGCTAAAATCTGTGCTAGTCACTCAGGTTTATGGACTTCTAATGTAATTGATGTTAGGATTATTGTTAATATTATTATTATTGCAGTTTATGCTTCTTTGTATTAAAGGGAAGTGTCACCACAGAATCTATTTTTGTAAGATGGTTGAGTGTTTGTAAAATAAAGCTGTATGGATGAAGACTAAACTCTTTTTATGTCATATATCTCTATCTAGTATTAAGTTACTAAACAATAGATGTAGACAATCATGAAGACTAAATCAACCATACAGCACTTTGGTGTATGCTTGTAATGTTACTCAGATAACATTAATGCACACCCAAAACATGAACAGAACATTATGAAATCACGCTTTATCTAGGACACAAAACCATCAGAACATATTTATCCCATGAGCCTTTGCCCTGCTGCGGTCAAGAACAGTTCAAATGACCCCCCCCCCACACACACACACACACACACATAGAAACTTACCATCCCTAGTTATCTCTGCTTCATGTGATCTGTGCACGCCACACTTCAGCTGATTATTACAAACAACTAATGGGATTTAGACATGAATATGGTTTTGGACAACACATGAAGGAAAGAGTAAGTTGGGGGGGCAGTAGCTCAGTCCGTCGGGGGTTGGATTGGGAACCAGAGGGTCGTCGGTTCAAGTCCCCATATGGACCAAAGTAAGGAGCGTGGATCAATAGCTGGAGAGATGCCACTTCACCTCCTGGGCACTGCCAGGTGCTCTTGAGCAAGGCACTGTACCCCCCCCCCAACCGCTCAGGGTGCTGGTCCAGCTGGCAGCCCCCCCTGACATCTCTCCATTTGTGCATGAATAGGTCCTGAGCATGTGTGTGTATTTCAGACCTGTGTGTAGTGATTACTAAAAAGTGTAAATTGTAATTTCCCCACAGGGGATCAACAAACAGTATAAATTATTATTAGTGACCATAAAAGTTTAAATCTGGGTTTATTTACACCTTTTAACCCCTTTAGCTTGTTGTGTCCCAATGACATGAAGAGTGTGATGCTTGTTTGTGGCCATCTTGTGGTTGAATTACATTTTCTGGACACCAGATAACTTGTTTACCTTCAACATTTGTAGAGAATGTGATCTGACTCTTATTATACATCAGTAAATAATGACAAAAGAGACGTTACAACCATTTCTTAGATTCATCAGCATTTATTGAAGTCCAGACCAAATGCAGATGTTTGGGTAATTTAGAGACTCCGTTTGGGCTGCATGTCTATGGAAAGTGGGAAACCGGAGCACCCGGGGGAAAACCCAACATTTTAAAATAAATGGAGCCCCTAATTCGCTAAGTTAACACTATGCTGTGTTGAAGGAGTCTTAAAACTACTGATTGAGAACATAAAGTCATTATGAAAAATCAAGTGGGAAATAAATCATCAGAAATAGATCATCGATACAGCACAGTATCGTGATTATTTCAGTGGCAATACTGTATCGATACACAGGCCACGTATGGATATTTTATAATGTCTTATATATTATATACGTGTTGGTCAGTTTGTCTGCTTGACAATCACATTAAGCAGCAATACAATTAAAGTGAGACGACGTCATTTGAAATCGCAATATATCGCAGAATATTGCAACATGTTTAAAATCGCAATAATATCATATCGTGGCATAAGTATCGTGATGACGTCGTATCGGGAGGCGTCTGCTGATTCCCCCCCCCCCACTACTGTGTAACATTTGTTGTAATTTTCAGTTTAGTTTCTACTTTTACTAAACCTTTTTTTCACTGCTTACTGTTGTTTTAATTTTAGTTTACTAGAATAACCCTTGAATAACAAACTCCAAAAACACATTTGGAAACCAAACTTACACATCCTTTCTAAGAGTGGGCGTTCATCTTGGAAAATGACCCACGTCATTCTAAAGTTTCCAAGATGAAGGCTAGCCACCCTGTGATCCTGGGCTGGTGCAGGAGGTGAAGGGCTTCTTCAGGATCCTGGCCATGGTAGAGAACATCCTGTTGATGGCACCGGGGGGGCCCTTCTGTTTCTTCTGGTACCGGGGTGTCGATTCACTCTCCAGGAGACCCACTTGACTGTTGAATGTTTCAACATCACACGCAGGAGATACTTTGTTGCTTCTTCTGAAAATCCTCCTCACGTTTGTACCAAAGCTGGGTTTCTTGTGTGTAGCTTTCTGCTGCAGCACTCTCAACTCCCTGGCAACCGCCTCCTCAAAGGCCAAACCTTCAGACCCGATGGCGGCGTGCAGCAGCTTCTTGGATCCAAACTCCACACAAAGCTTCTTAAAGATGGCACGGTGGAGGTTTCCAACAGTTTGCGGGAGAGTAAAACCAGTTTCTTCGGCAATCCTCCTCAGGTTCTCCAGAAGTCCATCAAAGTTCAAGTCCAGCACGGACGTCTTGGTGGAGTGGGCGATGTGGTCCAGCAGCTTCCCAAGGAACACGGCCAGAAAGGTCTTCTCTCCCTGGGTCAACTCCTCCTTGGTGGCGGCTGGAGACGCTGAGCTCACAGAAATGACGAGGTCTGGACCCGGCGACTCCACCAGAGAGCCGTCGGTCCTCTCTGAGTTGGGCTCCTCCGCCGTGCTCTCGTCGTCTGGACTGGACGCCCCGGATGAAACGCTGACCAGGCGTAATTCTTCAGAGGGAACAATGTTGTACTTCCGTACCACGCATCTGCTCAGTATTTTGGCTACATGAAAAACCATGAGTTGGGTTGTGCGCGGTGAGACACACCACACCGATTCCTCCGATTGGGAGGAAGAGGTCGGCCGCCTCGTGGCAGCCAGGGTGCGGTTGATCTTGTCGGCCACCTCTTCTGCGACCAGCCGCAGCAGCTGTTCAGCGTCCTCGCATCTCTCCTCTACGACTTCTAACGCTTCCCCGAGACACTCGTGAAGGGAATGTCCCAGGCTGGCTTGGATGTCCTCCGCGGTCACTGAGTGGTAGTTACGCTGTGGAGCTTCATATTCGTCCCTTGAAAAAAGAGAAACCATCATATTTCAGTCAGTTGATCTGCTCTGGGCATTTGAACTCTTTCCACTGATATCGCCCACTGAGCATTTTTCAGAATTTAAGGGATTAAGGCAAGTTAAGGCAGCTTTATTTGTAGAGCACATTT
>NW_022605574.1:480737-483587 GCF_008692095.1 Etheostoma spectabile
GGGCAATTCAAAGTGCTTTGCACAAAAACAGTTAAAAAACAGTTAAGAAACAGTTTAAAAAACATTTTAAAACAGTTAAAAAAATAAAAACCAATAAAACAGATGAATAAACAGTTAAAAATAAAAACACTAAGACAAATAAAACCCAAGAATAAAAGTTACAGCGCAGCATGAGATTAGATTACACTCAACTCTAACATGAGGATAATACTAAAGCTTTATTGCAGACACAGCTCTATAAATAAATGTAATATTATTATTATTATTATTATTATTATTATTATTATATGTGCAAATGGTTCATGAGCCCAGCCTGAGTAAGGATGTCTGAGAAGAAGATGGAAGTTACACAGTTGCTGTGGACAATTTGGACTTACAGGTACATTGTGGCAGAAGCGCTGCTGGTACTCTCCATGTAATTGTGGCCCATGGTCTGGCGGTAAACCTGAGGCGCCACAACATCCAGGACCTCGCTGCAGACCGTCTGGACCACCTCGTGACACAGGTCCGACAGCAGCGTGGCCGCGGCAGAATCGACGTGGCCATCTGCCAGCATCGCCCACTGTCTGGAGGAAGACATCAGGAATGGTTAAGACAAACACACACAGCTAACCAGCGTTCAACCAGCCGACTGATGACTTTTAACTCTTGACTTACTTGTTTGTTATATACCCCAAATACAACGAGACCACTTCATCCAACGTCTCTGATGTGAGCAGAGGGAGATCCAGATCACTGCACCGCTGCTCTCCTAGTTCCTCTGGTGAAATCTGACAGAAAAAAACAACGTCAGGTTTTAGAAGTATATTTATCATATTTATCATACAGGAAAGTTAAAAAGTAACATTACATTACAATATAAACAGGCCTGACTCAGTTTAACAACTGGTTTTCAGCAGGTTCCTGTGCCATCCTTTACACATCAACACAACACTGTTAACAGTTATGGTTGGCCGTAAACCATAGTAGACAAAATATACCATGGACTATGACAGATAATATACCATATGTAAATCTGTGCATTTCAACAGCTTAGGGTCCAAATACAACTGTTATACAAGTTTCCCTTCAGGGGAAACAATTTACTGTATATTTTAATGTCTTACCGTGGAATCCATGTGGAAAGATGATGTACAGTATGTTTGGGATGTTAAGTGTCCTAAGCTTTCCATGGTTGACTCTGTGAAGGTCTGTGTGTGTAGACTCTGTGAAGGTCTGTGTGTGTAGACTCTGTGTAGGTCTGTGTGTGTACACTCTGTGAAGGTCTGTGTGTGTAGACTCTAAAGGTCTGTGTGTGTAGACTCTGTGTGTGTAGACTCTGAAGGTCTGTGTGTGTAGACTCTGTGTGTGTAGACTCTGAAGTCTCTGTGTGTAGACTCTGAAGGTCTGTGTGTGTAGACTCTGAAGGTCTGTGTGTGTATACTCTGAAGGTCTGTGTGTGTGTGTGTGTGTGTTCTCTGTGCCTCTGCTGAGTTAATAATGAGACTTTAGAACGACGTTGTCATAAAGGAGTAGAACGCCACGGTTCCACTTGGAACTGTAGAACACAGTGTACACGCATCACTGTGGAATACATTCTACTTCCACATTTGTCATGGTTACACACAAACACACACACACACACACACACACACACACACACACACACACACACACACACACACACACACACAGTGAGAAATGTTTTTTTTTTTACATAATAACTTATAAATTGTTTTTAAATTGTTAAATGTAATTGTTTCTATGGAGATTGCCACTTATTAGGCCCCTTGGAGGGTTTTTTTACATCTTTTTTGTGTGACATATAACACTGTCTTAATGTTTTTGTTGTGAAAATAAATCAATCAAATCAAATAGTTATTAGTTGAGGAATGTCCATGTTTTAAACTGCGTGCCAACATTGTACAAGGTAACTCAGTCTTGGCTGCTCTTAGTCATCAGATACGTTTCATAACCATGTCACTATTGGACAAAATGAGTGCCATGAAAGGCGTCTTTAAATAAAATGTATTATTATTATTATTAAAATAAATTCAAGGAACAAGGACAATTTAGGGAAAGATATCTCAAAACCTGGAGACAAAAAAAAGCCAAATATCGCCATGGTTAGAGGTAAACAATAAAACGTTTTCTTGACATGCGGATGAACCCTAAAGCACAACTGTTTGTTCAAAAAAAACAAAATCAATTGTCAAAAACATTTTCTTTTTCAATGAAAGTTCAATTCGTAGAATAAACACATCATTCAGTGTGCCTATGACCTCCCCCCCCCACAAGGGAGATGGAATGTTTTGCATGCGCAGGGATGGGAAACACAGTTAGACACAACCCCCCCCCGGCCACAGACATATCAATTTGAGCGTTAAACACTGAATTTTTCTGCACCTATTTCTACCCATTTCTACACCAATTTATGCTGGAAACAAGTGAAAATATTGAACAAATGAGGCCCTCAGGTCTTTGGTGGAGAAGTAAATCTCTTTAAATGTGCATGTGGCAGTTATTCATGTGAATCATAGGTTGACTGGTAAAAACAGCATCCTGCGTGTTGGTGTGCCGGCCCTGGGCCTGTCCTACATGTGTACTGGGGTGTGTCTTGTTGACTTGCAGGTGCAGCGGAGGCGATGATGAGACGAATGTGATCACCGGGCCGGTCCTCCAGGACTGTTTAACCCCGCCTACCCCGAGACCGGGACCAACATGTTTTCTCTCTGTTAACTACTGACAACACGCACCTCACATTCTCCACTACATCCATACACCTTCATTCATCCCTGATGCTGACAGTCACACCTCATCATGCTCTTGTTTACATCATTATTCAATAAATGTCACGTTATTATTGTTACG
>NW_022605574.1:483597-483966 GCF_008692095.1 Etheostoma spectabile
TCTCCGTCTTTTGTTGTGGCCTGTGAGCCGGTCGTAACAGGTTTGGGGGGCTGAGTATAAAACCAGGACCTTGTTTGTGGTTTTCCTTAATTAATCCTAGTTAGTTGTTAGCTGTTGAGGTAATTTGGTTTAGTTGAGCTGGTCTATTGTTGTTTAAATATTAAATTGCATTACAGTCATGTTTAATATAGTTTGATGTATAAATCAGAGGGCAAATGCTCATTTGCATCCAAAACCCCCAAAACATAAATGGGCTTTCAATTATTTTACATGTTATCCCTCATGTTGTCCTTCCTATATCAGTGTTATTTTTAACTACCCAATTTGAATTCCCCAAAATAACATGATTGATTCCACACAACGCTCTTT
>NW_022605574.1:483976-487124 GCF_008692095.1 Etheostoma spectabile
AATCTCTACTTTCATTAATTTTGGGGCGTCTTATTCAATTTTATAGGATTGACCATAAATTCCAGAAATAACTGTAAACTAAAGTTAATAAGATGGTGTTACGTGATGTTAAAAAAGTGACAAACATTGAAAAAAGGGACAAAAAAAAGTAAGAACAAGTTAAAAACATTGATTAAAAAGCATCAATAAAAATGTTAATTTTCAATTTTGACTGGAAAACAACACAAGGGTTAATAGTGCGGCTGTAACATCATCCAGGCCACAGGCCTTGTTACTTTAATACATATGGACTTCATCATCATCAGACTCTTCATTATCCACTACAAACATGACTTTTTACACAATTTAACAGTCCAATAAAATTGAATATTGAAAATTGAAGTTCATAATTTTGTTTTTGCCATAACTGTGAAATGTCATCAGGACCACTGTCACATCTATATCAGAGGGAGAGAGAGACGTCTTGCAATTTTTAAGTTTTTTATTTCTTTCCAGAAGTCGTTCACATATTTTTTTTTGCAGCTTCCATGCCAGTGAATCTGACCTCGTAGTGTTTTCATTTCTTATAATATGGCGAAGTGTATATTTAAATCTAGCATTGGTGCATTTCTGTTTTCCAAACAAGGGGCCACGCCTGCTTCTACCTGACTCAGTTTATGTTTTTAAAAGCATTTCAGGCCTCTGCATGCAGCTCTTCTACATAATCCTTCTAACCTGGCTAAGCATTGCACACTGTACCCTACACATGGAGGCTCAGTCAGCCTAAATGTCCGAAACACTGGGACTCTGCACTCTGGTGACACGTGCAAATGTTACGCCCCTGAAAAGGGGAGAAATAATCACGAGAGTGATACGGTTATGTTTCAAAAAAAAGTAAACAAAAAAAGTTGACAGAAGTCTAAGTTAAGGTAAGGAGGAGGAAAACAAACTCGTGAACCATAGTTTTAGGACGTTTAAAATGTTGTTTAAAAAATTTAAAAACAGTATGTGAGTGAATTTTTTTTGTTTTAAAAATTTAATAAAGATGTTTTTTATGTTTTTTAAAAAGAAGAAATCAGCCATAAAACTTGCAAAAAAGGCGAATATTCCAGATTAGGAACAGTAAATTATAATTTTTTTTTTTAAATTTATTTATAATTTTTTAAAAATGTGTTTTAGCAAACGGAATAAAGTAATTTTCACTTTTATTGTCATTTGACTGAGGAAAAAAACCAGGGAAAGCCACACAAGGAGAATGCTGTAGAGTTCTAAGTGTTAATTTAGTGCGGGCAAGGCCCACCCGAACAAATAATTAGGTTGTGTCAAAGTATTTGTTAAACATAATCCACCAACCCAGGGCCAAGAAAGGCGATAAGCGAAGGCCCTCATATTTGAGGTAATTACTTTAATAGCATATGGGGGTATATGAAGTGTTAGGACTTCATTAACAAAGTCATCAAGAGAACCTGCACGACTATCATTATTAGCATACTACAGAAACAGATGGACTTTTTAACACAATTTACAAGTCCGAATAATATTAAAAAAGTGCGAGGGTGCGGAGAATATTTAGAAGGAGAGGGAGGGTGGGAGAATTGTGAGATTCCATAATTATATGGTTTTTTAAGCCATAACCTGTACTTTTATAATGATGGTGTGACGTAACTGTATCATGAGACCACCTACCCGGGAACGTCAAGTCTATATCAGAGGGATAGAGAGGGAGTAGGGAGATGGTGAGGGGAAGGAGGCGCAAGGCGAACGTACCGAGTAGGACCAATGGAGAGAAAACTAGAAGAAGTGAGGAAAGGGAGAGAATTGGGAGAGGAGAAATATGGACGAGAGCGAGACGTCTATGTTAAGTACTGCAAATTTTTTAAAGATTTAGATTTTCTAAGTTTTTTTATTCGACAGAAAGCCAATTTCACATGGATTTTTTTTTTTGCAGACTTGCCATGCCCAAGTTCGAATAATCTGAGACTACGTGCGTGTTTCATTTCTATTATAATATGGCGCGAAGCGTCGTATATTTAAACGTAGCATTGGTGCATTCTCTGTTTTTTTCCAAAACAAGGTGGCAACGCCTATTGCGGATACCTGAGCTCAGTTTGTTTTTAAAGCATTTAGGCCTCTGCTATGCAGACTCTTTACGATAATCCTTCTAACCGTGGCTGTAAGCATTGACACCTGTACCCTACACAGGGAAGAGCCTCAGTTCAGCCTCACAAATGTCCGAAACACGGGACTCTGCACTCTACAGGACAGCTGAGGGCCACGTGTGCAGTAACTAATGGAGCTACAAACACCCACTCTGAAAAGAAGGGGAAGGAGGGAAAAAGAAACAGCGAAATGAGAGGAATAGAAGACGCTGAGCGAGACACCTAGAGAAAAGAAACGAGAAAAAGAGAGAATAATCACAAGGTGTGACGAATGGATTGTGATAGATGATCCCGTGTATATGTTTGTTCTCACGGAGAACTTATGTATCATTTACAAAAGTAACATGTAAGTACACACAAACATACAGGAAAAAGAGTAGTTTTGTAGGAACAAGGCTCATTCAAGTCACAACAGACCTACCGACTCTGTAACACTAAAACTACTAATTTTCAATAATAACTGTCAAGCCACATCGTAATTTATAGCTCAGTAAACTTTAACTACCTGTGCATCAACAATGTTAGGAGCAAAGTGCTTGTAACACATTCAAATAACACCGCAAAATATTAGCAGCGTACCATATTCATCACAAATAACTAAATGGCAGCTACTCTCAGTACGACGCTACTCCTTTCTGCAAACGAGCGAGAGGCTCGGCTCACACAACAGTATTGTACACTTTGCAAAACTAACTCTAACTTACGTCAAACTGTTACTAAAACACACTTAAAACACCCTTGACATGTTAGCAGTTATTCACATCAAAAGTAACTCTGTTTTATATCACTAAAGTACCTGAACGAAAGGGAGAATAATCACGAGAGTGATACGGTTATGTTTCCTCACGGAGAACTTTAGTGTAATGAGGAACAGACCACGGGCGATTCCCGAGGGCCGTGGGCCCCCGGACGGTACCCCGGCAATTACACGCTCGCGAGGCGTCACGATTAAGGTATTTCCGTCGATCAAGATCAGTACGTTGAACCCTTAAAAATAAGGCCCAGAAAAC